>NC_071263.1:25066970-25114470 GCF_023375685.1 Ictalurus furcatus
TTTGGAAATTGTTTGGAAAAGGAGGAACCAGACTCGTGGAGGTCCACATTTATTTCTGAGGTCTTGACCGAGTTGATTGGATTTTTCAGTGGTATCAAGGGCATAAAAGGACTGGCTCTAAAGGTAGTCCCTTTTACAGGCACAGTTGTATGCCCAATTAACTCCTAATTATGCCATTGAGAGAAATAAGTGATAGAGAGAGAGAGACAGACAATACCTCTTTTGACAGTCTGGTGAAGAGATCACCTCCCCGCAGAAAATCCAGAATCAAATACAGCTTCCCCTCCGTCTGAAAGGCTACACACACACACACACACAATCAGATTATGCTAAAAACACAAGGCCTTTTCTCATCATTGTATCGGTGTCCATTACTGTAAGCATTTAGTTATGCATCCATCCATCCACCTCGGAGGATCATTCCTCCAGGCTTCCTTTAATCTCTCCATTTCCTCTATACAATTACTCATCTAACTGTCCATCTTTCCATCTGTCTATATATCCATGTAACCATCCAGCTTTCCCTTCACCCATGCATCCAATTATCTGACAATTTATTCACACATCAATCTAACAATCCATCCATCCATCTATCCATTCATCCATCCATAAATACTCCCATCCTTCCACCCATTCAACAAGTATTCTGATCCTTCTATCCTTCCTTCAATCCATCCATCCAACAATCCACTCACCCACCCAATCAACAATCCTTCAATCCAACCAACAATCCTTCAGTCCTTCCACCTATCCATCCACCCACCCACCCACCCACCCATTCAACAATTATTCTGATCCTTCCATCCATTCAACAATCCATCCATCCATCCATCCAACAATCCTTATATCAGTCCTTCCACCGATCCATCCATCCAACAATCAAATCATCTATCCATCCAAGAGTCCATCCACCCACCCATTCAATCAACAATCCTTCCATCCATCCACTCATCTATCCAAAAACCGATAAATCCATCCAATAATTAATTTAATCCAACAAATCCACCCATTCATCCATCCATTCTTGTATCTAAAACGAACACTAAAAGAAATAATTCATTCACAAAAGCAATTACATTTCTGAGTTCATTATTAGAGTGTAGCAAAACCAAGTCCAACCCTGCAGAGACAAAGCAACCTCCCTCCAAACCCACATTCAGATGAAACAGGGATAAAACATGGTATGGAGAGAGAGAGAGAGAGAGAGAGAGAGAGAGAGAGAGAATAATGACATCATTCTTCCAAATAATGGGAGCAAGCTTTGACTCACCATAGTGCAGTTTGACTACAAATGGATGGTTGACCTCTGCGAGGATGTTTCGCTCCATTTTAGTCCGGACCCGATCACGCACTTTTAGAAGAAAAAGACAGAAAGATGGAAAAAGAAGTCAAAAAAAATCATATGACTGAGTAGCAGGTAATATATGGACAACCAAGACGAAGCAGTGTTCATCTCAGAAACAGACTTCAACAATACGACTTTATCAAAACCTCTTAAAAGACAAGGAAAATATATCCAGTCTGTGTCGAAACATTTGGTCTGGCTGTGTATTCGTAATCAGTTGTGTCATACGTGATCTTCTCTCTGTACTACTAGCTGTGTGGAACATTCAACATCATTTGTCTCAGTGTCTCACAAACCGTGAAGGAAAATAAAACTGGAAAACGAATCAAACGTCGCGAGTAGCACTTGTAAAAAGAACAAAATGAAGTGTTATTTTTCTGGAGATGAGAAATGTAGAGCAGGCGGCGGAGTTCGAGACAGTGAGTCATATGTGGATCAGGATTCGTGTCAGCCACATGAATCAGAGAGCTAGCACTGACGTTACAGATTTGATTTTGCATGGCTGAGGGACTTCCCCTGATATTTGAACTTGTGGTGTCAGGAGACAGGTGTAAATGTATCTGACCACAACCTGTATGTCAAAGGTACACGGGTAACACATGACATATTTAATATGTTCGTTGACGAGCACAAACCAAAGCATTCACTTCAGCATTAATACACCATCAGTAACATTAGGAAGAGTAACGAACACACCGGTATTACCTGATGATTTCAATAAACCAAATATTCAACACTGTATTAACCAATCACCGAGTAAAATAAACCCACGATGACCGCAAACATCACCTTAATGAATGTTAAAGGGGAAAAATCGTGAACCGAGGCTGAAGGTTTAATATTTAAACCTGGAGTTCAGTACGTTATCAACGTGTTGCTGGTGAATTTAGCTAATCTACATGGATTTGTTTTACTCACTGATCAAATAGATACGCAATATTTTGTTTAAAATGTGTGTTAACTAGGTCACTTTAACATACAGTGCCCTCCGGTAATATCGGCACCCTTGGTAAATATGAACAAAGGAGGCTGTGAAAAATTATTTGTTTAACCTTTTGATAAAAAAAAAAAAAAAAAAAAAAAAATTGACAAAAAATGATCTGCTCTCATGGATATCAAACAACTGCAAACACAACAGGTTTATCAGAAAAATATCTTTGTTAAATATAGGTGTGCAACAATTATTTTCACCCTTTTAGTCAATACTTTGTGCTAGCTCCCTTTGTAAAGATAACAGCTCTGAGTCTTGTCCTGTAATGCCTGATGAGGTTGGAGAATACATGGCAAGGGATCTGAGACCGTTCCTCCATACAGAATCTCTCCCGATCCACGCTGGTGGACTCTCCTCTTCAGTTCACCCCACAGGTTTTCTATGGGGTTCAGGTCAGGGAACTGGGATGGCCATGGCAGGTCCTTGATTTTGTGGTCAGTAAACCATAGATTACTGGTTACATAGATATACGTGTGTTGATTTTGATGTTTTGGATCATCGTCCTGCTGGAAGATCCAACCACGGCCCATTTTAAGCTTTCTGGCAGAGGGAGTCAGGTTTTCAGTTAATATCTTTTGATAATTCATAGATAAATAAATGAAGCCATGTATCCTAACAAAATGTCCAGGTCCTCTGGCAGAAAAACAGTCCCAAAACGTTAAAGCGCCTCCACCATATTTAACTGTGGACATGAGGTACTTTTCCATATGGCTACCTCTCTGTGTGCGCCAAAACCACCTGACCATAGAACCCGATCCCATTTGAAGTTCCAGTAGTGTCTGGCAAACTGAAGACGCTCGAGTTTGTTTTTGGATGAGAGTAGAGGCTTTTTTCTTGAAACCCTTCCAAACAACTTGTGGTGATGTAGGTGACTTCAGATTGTAGTTTTGGAGACCTTCTGACCCCAAGACACAACTGACTTCTGCAATTCTCCAGCTGTGATCCTTGGAGATTTTTTGTCCACTCGAACCGTCCTCTTCACGGTGCGCTGAGACGATATAGACACACGTCCAATTCCAGGTTGATTCATAACATTTCCACTTGACTGGAACTTCTTAATTATTGCCCTGATGGTGGAAACGGCATTTTCAATACTTCTGCTGTTTTCTTATAGACACTTCCCATTTTATGAACCTCAACAACCTTTTGTCACACATCACAGCTATATATTCCTTGTTCTTACCCATTGTGAAGAAAGACTAAGGGAATTTGGCCTATATATTACCTCATATTTATACCCCTGTGAAACAGGAAGTCATGGTTGGACAATTTCCTGTTCTGTTTTCGTTTTTAACACTGCTTTTGTTAAACATGATCTTAACATGAGTTTCACAGGAAGATAATCTAAGCAATTAAAAAACAAACAAACAAACAAATAAATAAAGGAAACCGCAATGTCCGCACTGTTTTGGTGAAATATATTTCTAGTTTCCTAAAGTTGAAATGTATCTTTCTTGGCTGTCTACCAGAATTCAGCCAGTCACATCGAGCGGGTTTTTCCAGACCGCCGTACATTTATCAGAAAAACAACTTTTCTACTAGCACTGCTATCTGCCTAACATACAGCCCAGTGAAGCCATTTCGTCCCCCCGATACCGTTTCAGCGCTCATTCTGAGTAACAGTAATGCCGTCAATGTACAGAGTGAACCCTGTAAGAGGGGAAGTTATTACGGCTTGAAAAAAAAAAAAAAGAGAATGCTTTATATGTGCTGAAACTCATGAAAGGATTCAATGAATCATGAAAGGATTTGAAACGAGATCTAGTTTTCAGTCGTGTGTGCAGGACCTGAGACGAACACTAGACAAGTCATCTAATGGATGCAGACCGAGACAGAGCTGCTAGCGAAAACATTCAGAACTGCTGCTGTAACTCTCTCATGCCTAATATATGAATGTGCATCACTCTGTGACCATATTTCCCTCTCACGGGGCTTGTAAGCTGTCACTCGTATTAGTACATGCTAAATCAAGGTGCAACAAGAAAAGAAAAGAAAAGAGATGCACACACGAGGTATTGTTTTTGTATTTGTTTTAGCAAAGTGGTAAAAAGAAAACCAAACTAGTCCCTCCAGTTTATTTGAGTCGGCTAGGAGTGTATTTTAATGACTGTAATAGCATGTAGAAATAGGAATATTTACATATTTGAAGACAATGAATTCTACATTTGAGGACTTAGTAGGTTTTGGTAGGTTTTAACATTAAAAGAAAAACATTTTAGCTAGCTTGATACAACATTTTAGCTAGCTTGATACAATTTTAGCTAGCTTGATGCAACATTTTAGCTAGCTTGATACAACATTTTAGCTAGCTTGATACAATTTTAGCTAGCTTGATGCAACATTTTAGCTAGCTTGATACAACATTTTAGCTAGCTTGATACAACATTTTAGCTAGCTTGATACATTCGCCTGGCAGAATCTGCAAAATGCTAATGAAATTATTATTTTATATATATATATATATATATATATATATATATATATATATATATATATATATATATATATATATATATATATATTTAAAGAAGACGGCTCACAAGAATTCTGTTTAGTTTTTTTTAAATGTAGTAAATCATCTGTTATGTGAAACAGTTTATTCAGGGCAGTACTAAATAAACTAAATGCAATTTTTATAATCCCTCTTATTTAAAAAAAAATTATTAAAAAAAAAAAAAGGACATTGTACACTGAAGACAGCAACTGTATTGTTTTTAAATGACATACTAAATGTCTATTTAATTCCAAACGAATGGAACGTGTCCTACATTTTATACTGCGTGTAATTAGATAACCGTCAGACTCTTACTGGAGTCGCTCTTGTTCAGTAGCTGAATCACATGAGATATTCAATGGGGCATATCATAAATAAACAGATAAACAAGCAAACAAACAAAGTGCACGAAGTAAATGAGGACGTGCAAGAAATGGAAAATTGAGCCAGGTGTAAATATAAGTGACAAAAAAATAGAACGATAAAAGTCTACGATAGAATGAAGACACGGCATTTTGTTCGTTTGTTTCTCCCGAACACAGCAATGATGTACCCACCTGCTGCGGTTTCTGTGATATGAACCAACTGTAGCATTAAAATGAATTATTAATTGAAAGCAGAAAATGTTCTAAGTCACTGGAGGTTAAATGGCCGTGTGTGTGTGTGTGTGTGTGTGTGTGTGTGTGTGTGTGTGTGGTTGAGGGCAGAGCTGCAGCTGCATCTGAACCACAACGCCGAGTGCAACGAGCAAGAAAGCGGGAACGAGTGAAAGAACGAACTCGCAAAACAGCAGAGAGAGGAAAAGAACAAATTAATGAAAACAAAAAGGAGAAAAGAGACAAAGTAGAATGAGGTTAAGGAGGTTCAATGCTGACGGCAGAGACCAAAACCACACACACACACACACACACACACACACACACACACACACACACACACAATAATGGGGTTAACCACTACTTGGCATCCTCTAAGTAAACAACTTGAAGATGTTAATGCAAGGATGTTCAGTGAGCTGCATAACTGCAGAGTTTTTTTTTGTGTGTGTGTGTGTGTGCGCGCGTGTGTGTGTGTGTGTGTGTGTGTGTGTGTAAGGAAGAGTCAGTGTATGCAGTGTGGGAAAATGCATATGCATAGCCACTGGCATGTTTGCAGATGGGGTGGTATCAGAAACAAAAACAGCATGTGCACAAGTGTGTGTGTGTGTGTGTGTGTGTGTGTGTGTGTGTGTGTACCTTTAAGTGTGGCCTTCTTGAGAACTTTCATGGCGTAGAGCTGATTGTTGTCAGGAGGCGTCACCTTCCGCACCAGAAACACCTGAAATAATACAATAACGGTTTTCACCTCCTTGTGACCGTTTGCTCTAGAAAGCGACAGCATCTTCACTCTCTCTCCTTCAGGTCAGGATCAACATCCTAATATTTATGGCTCACTGATATTTAAAAGAATGATTTACAGTTATACAAATTTGAATTCATCTTTTAATAGGTTTGTGCAAAAAAAAAAAAAAAAAAAAAAAAAAAAAAAAAGTGTCCTGATTATTTATTTTGATCTATAATCTATCCTATATGTTTACCTAGCACAGCTGGCACAGCTGGCACAGTTAAGCTTCCTCAATCACAAAGTTTCACACGCACAACACATACAAGTGTGCGTTCTGCGCATGAGTGTCTTCGTGTACATGAGTGTGTCGTTTGTTTGTTTGTTCCAGTTTACATGCGCATGCGTGCACCTGATGCTTAGATTTGACATCCACTTATCAAAAGGATCAGCTGATCAAAACCAGACGAATGACGATTGGATAAAGGAGTGGAACCTGATGTGCTCTTCTGCTCTTGGAGCTCATCCACCTCAAGTTCTGGAGTGCCGTACATCCAGAGATGTCTTTCTGTTAATCTTCTGATCCATCTCATCGCCGAGGTGTTTCCACCCACAGATCTGCTGCTCGCTGGGCGTTTTTGTTTTTGCAGCATTGTAGAGTGTGTGTGTGAGAAAATACCTAGAGATCAGCAGTTTCTGAAATACTCAAAGCAGAACATCTGGCGCTAACAGCCACGCCGCAGGCGAACAGATGTTTGATGTGAACACTAACTGAAGCTCTTGACCGGTATCTGCATGACTGTGGCTCAGGTGGTAGAGCGGGTTGTCGGTTCGATTCCCGGCCCACGTGACTCCACATACCGAAGTGTCCTTGGGCAAGACACTGAACCCCAAGTTGCTCCCGATGGCAAGTTAGCATCTTGCATGGCAGCTCTGCTACCACTGGTGTGTGTGAGTGAGTGTGAGTGTGAATGGGTGAATGAGAACCAGTGTAAAGCGCTTTGGATAAAAGCGCTATATAAGTGCAGACCATTTACAATCTATGCATTGTGCTGCTGATATGTGATTGGCTGACTGGATAACTGCATGATAACTGAATGAGGAATTGTATAGGTGTTCCTAAAGAAGTGCTTTGGAACAGTTTCTATTGTTAAAAGCTATGCATAGAAATAAAACAGAATTGAGTAAGGCTGGGCGATATGACAAAAAAAAAAAAATCATTCATATCAAGAGACTTGAGGACGTTTCTACGATACACGATGCGCATCATGATATATAATGTAGCTAACAATCTGTCTGCAAAACAGGAGCAAAATAAACAAAAAAAACCCATTCAACTGAGTTTGACGATACTTTTCTTTAATGCCTACAAAGACAAAGAAGATTAAGTAAAAATAAATAAATAAATAAAATGCAGTACCATTTAATTAGTAATGATTAAAAACGTTTAAAAAAAAAAACAAAAATCACCATACCAACGATATCTCAGAAAAGTGTATCGCGTAATAATTTATCACAATATCGATATACATCGCCCAGCCCTACAGTTGAGTTCAATATAAGCATTAAGCATACAGCTGCAGCTATTATAAGGTCATAGTTCAATAGCAAAGGTTACGATTAGGATTACTTTCATGTGAGAAGTGTGGGTGTCTGACAAAGAGAGAGAGACGGATCTTTGGCATGCGCGTGTCTGCTCACCTTCCCGAAGGAGCCCTGTCCAAGCACCTTGAGCAGCTCGAACTGTGAGGGGTCCGCCTTCTCCGCCCCTTCCTTGACCACATGCGTGATGTTGATCTCTTTGATGACATCATCTTCCTGCGACAGGAGAGCAGAAATACAGTATGCATCAGCATGCGGGACACTGCCAAGCTCATTAACACACCACAAAGCCAGAGTAAAGGAAAAGTGTGCTCGACACCCGCCCGCTCTCTCGACCGTACATCACCACGTTACATTCGGGTTATTCGGGTGCACACTAAAGTTCATTAGTCAATATCAGAGCTCCAGCTTGCACGGGTTAAGTAGGTCAGGTACAACAACACTGGAATGATTTTTTTCATTTACGCCCACGCAAAGCACAAACACTTCAACGTTTTATACAGGTCACGTTCACCTACACGGTCCACACGGCTAATTCAGTATCCGAACTCATCCTCTCTCCATCTTGGTGAAGCACTACCGATGTTTATTCTACAGTGCTGTGCTTTCTTCAGTTTTTGTGTAGATCTCGTACTAAGTTGTTTCAGAAATTAAAACTAAATCGAAGATGAAACAAAGGCAACCTGAGTAAATGATAATGTTATGTACTAAAGCAAAAATGTTATCCAATACCAACTGGGCCTGTGTGAAAATGTAGTTGCACCCGTAGTTACTAATTCCCCAAATCTATGAAACTGCATTCATAATGTGGTTCAGCTGGACTAGATACAACCAGGTCTGATTACTACTAACCCTGTTCAATCAAATCAACACTTAAATAGAACTTTTAAAGCAGCATGATGTTGGTTAAAAGGTCTTACCCAGTAACACACTATGGCAAAGATGAAAGAAATTCCAGAAATGATGAAGAAGAAGGGGATTGTAATACATCAGTCTGGGAAGGGTTACAAAGCTATTTCAAAGGATCTGGGACTCTGAAGGACCACAGTGAGAGCCGTTATCTCCAAATCTCACAGTAATGAACCTTCCCAGAAGTGGTTGACCTTCCAAAATTCCTCCAAGAGCACCTCCAGGAGGTCATAATAGAGCCAAGGACAACATCAAAGGACCTACAGGCCTCTCTTGAATCAATAAAGGTCACTGTTCATGACTCCACTATCAGAAAGACACTGGGGGAAAATGGCCTCCACGGAAGAGTGGTGAGGTGAAAACCACTGCTGACCCAGAAGAACATTAAGGCTCGTCTGAATTTTGCCAAAACACACCTTGATGATCCTCAAAGCTTTTGGGAGAATGTTCTGTGGACTGATGAGTTGAAAGTGGAACTGTTTGGAAGACAGGAGTCCCGTTACATCTGGCGTAAACCAAACACAGAATTCCACAAAAGGAACATTGACATATGGTCAAGCATGGTGGTGGGAGTGTGATGGTGTGGGGATGCTTTGCTGCTTCAGGTTCTGGGCAACTTGCAGTAATTGAGGGAAACATGAATTCTGCTCTCTACCAGAAAATCCTAAAGGAGAATGTCCGGTCTTCAGTCCGTCAGTTGAAACTCGAGCGCAACTGGATTATGCAGCAAGACAATCATCCAAAGCATATGAGTAAATCCACCTCTGAATGGTTCCAAAAAGGCTAAATGAAAGTGGCCTAGTCAAAATCCTGACCAACCAATAGAAATGCTGTGGCAGGACAATACACGGGCAGTTCGTGCCTCCAGTACGGCGGAACTAAAGCAGTTCTGTAAAGAAGAGTGGGCCAAAACAAATCTCCAGTTATCGGAAGCGTTTGGTTGCAGTTATTGCTGCTAAAGTTGGCACAAACAGATTTTACCTTTAAGGGGGCAGTTCATTTTTCACATGGGAGAAAGGTGTTTAGATACATTTTTTGCTTTTATTAAATAAATAAATAAATATAGTAAAAACTCTGTTCACTCAGGTTGAATCTGTTTTACGTTGTTTATTTCGTACAACATAAAACCTGAAGATCTAAAACTATTTAATACGAGATAGTCACAAAAACTAAAACTTTCACAGCACTGTAACACAACTGAGAACATTTCTTGTCATTGCGTTTTTTTTTGTGTTTTTTTTTTTTTTGGAAGAATGGCATCGTTGTGAACAGTAAAAGTTGTTCCTATATCTGACATCTTTTCTAACGGTCTATAAAATAACCAATAAGACTCTCGTATAAACACACACGAGCGTTTTGCATTGGACTGCAGTTTTCCCAAACGCATCTTCACAGCCACATACTACACGTGCCGATACCATTGCTTAAACTGTCATTTTTTTATTGAATCATATTCGACAGGATATCTGTATTAGTAAGGAAAAAAGTGTGGCCTTTAAGAGCTCTAGACTCCATCTTCCTGTCACTGATAAAGGTCTTTGGAGCTCAACAACAACAACAACAAAAAACACTGACTCCTTTCCACGCCATACGCTAGCTCCTAATACTGGCCTTCTGATGGTGATAATAAGGTTGATTATAATTTGTGGGTGGAAATGCTGATCGTGATGGAGACTCCTATGGAGCCATATCCAGTAATTAGTGTATGTTTTGAGTTTGCGTGTGTAAAAGGATGTGTTTGGAGATGCATAGCTTGTCCAGACAGCTTGTTTCTCTACACACTTTTCTTCCTTTTTGCTTTATTTGTTTAATAATTTGTTTTGCCATCGACGATCAACAAATTGCTTCTAATAACCTTGCGTGACTGGTTAAATGTATCAACGAATGGAAACGGAGATGGCGTGAGGCTCGCCATACCTTCAGTTTGATTCCCTGCCTTGCTCCGTGAACCCAGAACAGCTCATTTCTCTACATTAAATAATGTAACGATGTCTATGGATGTCGTTGATGGATCCATAGTGACTTGAGACTCTCCGTAGTGGCATCAAAGCATCTATCAACATAGATCAAATCAAAATAATAATAATAATAATAATAATAATAAAAAAAGGCACCCAGCTGTGTTTTATACACTGTACGTTAGATCTCACAAATCAACAAAGAGCAGAGGAACCACACCTCACAGAACAGTTATGGGAAACAAAACCCACCACCAGTTTACTGATATTAAAACCACAGCAGGAACTCGCAGCTGAAAATACATCACTCTGAACTGAAGAAATCTCACATACGCTAATGAACACAGTGAAGCATGAGAGTTCAGGTCTATACACGGCCAAACATTACTCCGGGTAGTCATCCATAGACATCGGATAGAAAAATCTCATCTGATACACTCAACAATATCGGTGTTAATACTGTTAACGAGAGAGAGAGAGAGAGACACACACAGACAGAGAGAGCGAGAGAAGAGAGAGACACACACAGAAAGAGAGAGCGAGAGAAGAGACAGACAGTGAGAGAGAGACACAGACACACACACACACAGACACAGAGAGAGAGACACAGAGAGAGTGAGAGAAGAGACAGAAGAGAGAGACAAAGAGAAGAGAAAGAGAGAGAAAAACATGAATTAGTTAGGAGAATTAAGAGAATATTAGTTCATACTAATAAAATAAAGGAAAAGCAGCGCATTCCTAGAAGACACCACGGCCCTGCACTCGTTTTCAGTTGCTTCAACAACGTTCACGGAGATGAAATCGGTGCAAACAGAAAAATAACGAATCGCTGCAGAGTCAAATGTGCGCGCTTCACATCCTCCCCTTCAGTGAACTGTATTTGTATTCAGGATGACTGCTGCTGGGGGGCTCTTGTATCGCCATAGAAACAGAACCAATGGATTGTAAAAGAATTGTAAATTATTTACAGAATTGTAAAATAAGGACAGAGTTGGATGCGAGTGGATCTGCTTAAAGATAGACAGATAGACAGAGATAGATAGATAAATAGACAGATGGACAATTCTAAAATATACACTGGGGTAATCATAAGGGTATACACACACGCACGTCACCTGAGTAAAGGAACAGTGACAGTAGTGGTATAAACCGCAGAAAAGGAGGAGAGTAAAGATGACTAGAGAGATGACTCGAGTCTCGAGAGAGTGAAGAAGCCTTAAATATCCAAAGAGGAATCTTTTTCCTAAAAGGGTTTTTAAAAGAAACCCCCCCCCCCCACACACACACACAACCTCCAGCCCATAATTCCCATGGAATTCTACGGGAAGTTGCCGGAAAGTGGTTTGGAAAGCGCAGCCGTCCGGGTGGAGAGCTTTCAAAAGTTAAAAGTTTGAAAGTTCAGCTTCTCTGAAAAACCTCCAAATGATTTCATGCTTTAACAACCGCCCCCCCCCCCCAACCAACCAGATCAGAGCACAGAGCAAAAAATCCAACATGGAGTGCTAGTGTAGAAATGAGTGTTCCTCTCCAAAGTGAAAGAGAAGACCTCCTTGTTTGCCACGGCCAAGATGACATGACTGAACCTTCATTCACGTGTCTGCAGTAAGCACTGCATTCTGCTCAGGGTTGCTGTGGATCTGGAGCCTTTTCCAGGGATGCTGGGCACAAAGCAAGGCAAGAACACATCCCCGGCTCTGAAGACCATCCCCCGAGCTCAGGATCGAACCTGAACCCTGGACATGGTGAGTCACTAACACTACCGCCTGGAACACCATGTCACACACACAACCATCCATCCATCCATCTTCTATACCGCTTTATCCTTTTCAGGGTCACGGGGAAACCTGGAGCCTATCCCAGGGAACATCGGGCACAAGCCGGGGTACACCCTGGACAGGGTGCCAATCCATCGTGCACAATCACACACACACTCACACACCCATTCATACACTACGGACACTTTGGACACGCCAATCAGCCTACCATGCGTGTCTTTGGACTGGTGGAGGAAACCGGAGCACCCGGAGGAAACCCCCACAGCACGGGGAGAACATGCAAACTCCGTGCACACAGAGCAGCGGTGGGAATCGAACCATATCATCTCTTATTTATAATCCTTCATCTCATCTACCACGCAGGATTTATTTTTAAATACAAAAACACAAAACAGCTTCGTTTAAAAAAAAAAAAAAAAAAAAAAAAAAAAAAAAAAAAGTAATGTGTAGTCACAGTGGTTGATTCACTTAAGCTCTATGTGCTTTACACACTGCAATATTTAACACACACGCTAGCGTTATCATGAGCACTTAAATAAAACCAGTTTCTAGTTATTTAGTTTGCTAAGAAAACAGCTCTATTTACAACGTTTAAATGCTTAGTGGTGTAATCTAAGCTAATAAGAATAATAATAATAAGAAGAAGAATAAGCAGCAGGTCAGATTCGATAAATCACAACAAGGTAGACCGCTAGACCCCCCCCCAAAAAAAGTTAGTGAACCCCATATTTGATCATTTTTGTTTAAAATATGACTACAGGAACTGGTACAGGTGAACTGAGTGTTAAATGTTTATTAAAATGATGAAATGCTATGACTTTATTTAATTAAAACAATGTAGATCTAATCTAATCAGAACAGGCCAAAAATCCGATTCACGTACTTTTATAAGAAGGCACTTTTAGCACACCACATATTTATTTGACAGTTAATCCAAAGAAAACTATTAGTCGGCTGTGCATTATTTATTATTATTATTATTATTATTATTATTATTATTATTTTAAAATAAGAAGCGATGTCAATAATTAGCGTATTAACGGTACATCTGAGAGTTCAGAAATATACAAATCATGGGATGTTTATTTAATAAAATAAGTTCTAAGACTAACTAAACAGGGCGAGTAAACGAGTACACTGAGTTGACTCGGTTATTCGATAACTGAAAGCGACGACCGAGCTTGCGTTTGTAAAAGTATTCGAGGAATTCGGGGTGATGTCAGAACGAGCGGTGTTCGTCCTTCACTAGCTGAGCTGCGAGTGATCCTCGGGACTAACGTTAGGCCTGGTGTAGTCGAGTGAAGCGCTTCTGATGGCTGTACTGCGTCAGGAGATCAGCAGGATGCTCTGGTGGAGCATCTTCTAATTGAAGGGCGTGCTCGGAGCTTCTCGTCCTGGTGAAGACGCAGGATACTGCAGGAGGCCGCTGAGCGACTGAGTAAACACACGTCACGTGCACATACAGGATCAGATCCTTATGATGGCGTACCATGACAAGTTCCTGAACACGACGCGTCGTGCACCTGACTCAGAAATCACCGAGCCAGGTGCACGGAGATGCAGTACGCACTACTACCATCATACTGCGGATTTTTTCCCCCCTCAAAATCCGTGATTTTTGTGCATTTTTTTCCCCCGCAGAAACCGACTCGAATGGGCGAAATCGCACTCGCGTGAAATCGTCTTTCGCGGTGATGTTTGTTGGTAAACGAGACCTTTTAGCCGTACTCATGTTCGATGTGCGTGAATCGAAGTGGGCTTTGACGGAATGCGCGTTGTGATGAGTTTTGGCCCGAATCTGCAGAAAACGGAGCGTAACTTCGAAAAAAAATGGCGAGCTCCTCCGAATATTGCGGCGTTTGCTCGAGTTTGTGTTCGTTTCTGCGATCGCAAAATCGCAAAAATCCTGGAGGGATGCGTTTATAATGAAAACACTGCTCGCTGAATCAGACGCAGCCAGACCTAGTACTGTCAATACCATACTAACATCATATAATAATAATAATAATAATAATAATAATAATATAGGATTGTAACAGGTTGGATGTTTATCGCAATTTGAAAATGTGCGTCTCTGTGTATGTGTGTGTGTGTGTGTGTGTGTGTGTGTGTGCACGAATATGTCACAGTCATTGAAACAGCTGACAGCTCATCAGTTAACTGTCAGCTAAAAGTCTGACCAAAGCCTCACATCACATGTCGCCTCAACCACAGTTTCCAAACACTGCTGACAGAACACACAAACACACGCACACAGGCAAGCTGTCAAAGCATAACACGGCAAACTCTCAAAGTTCACACGGTCTACATTACACCGAGAAGAAAGAAAAATAACTCCTGGTGTTTAAACGAAAAGTCTGAGATCATAAAAACAGCTGAACACACAAGCGCCTGGAGAGGATTTCTATAGCTTTTAGAGCTCATTACACACATGCAAGACTTTTTTTGTGGTTTTTTTTTTTTGTTTGTTTTTAAATAAAAGGAACCACCTACGAGCATCTGCATACAGAGTTTCCTCTAGTCAATTCATTTCAATGAACTTCGGGTTAAAAAGTCATGCTGCTTTGTCACAAGTCAGCTTTAAAGAGGAAGCCGTGGGCAAACTTGGCCTTAAAAGCTCCGCAGTAGGGCATTAAAACGCCGGTGTGTGTGTGTGTGTGTGTGTGTGTGTGTGTGTGTGTACTGACCGTCCACTGGCTCTGCTCCCATTCAGAGGCTGCGCTTGACTCTATCGAGCTTTTGATGCTGCTAGTTTCGGTTCTCGGACACGCGGCGTTTGCGACCGTCGCTAGCGCTTTATTCTGATGCTTTTTGAACAGGTACAGAGTCAGGAGCTGCCTCAGTCCGAACTTGTTTTTCTTTTTTTTCTCCTCCATCTCGTCATCTCTCTGCTAGCCTGGGCATCTCTCCATCGCCTCGATCTGCCCGCTGTAATGCCATCTGAGCGCCAGCCTGACCTAAGGGTGCTTGTGTGCGTATGGGTGTGTGTGACAAGAGGGTTTATGTATGAGTATGCATGTGAGCCAAAAGTGAAAGATATGAGCGGAAGTGGAACAGGAAGGAAGACAGTCAGAGAGAGAGAGAGAGACAGAGAGAGAGAAAAAACAGAAGACAGAGAGAAATAATAATAATAATAATAATAATAATAATAAATAAAAAAAACACACAAGAAAGAGACGAGTGAAAGAGACGACACCGCTTAAACCCACAAACTTGGCTGTGTCCCAAATGCAGTGAGGCTGATGAAGGTGAAGGTGAAATAAATCTATCCCGTAAGCTTAGCTTTTTGTCCAGTATATAAGTGCGCACTACACCTTCTTGCCAACAAGATCCTGCACTCGTGCACACACACACACAGATCACTGTAGGCTTGATCAGGTTTAAACATCTCTTATTCTCATAAGCATCATTTTGATCTGAAAGTCGCTGAGTTTTGATTCCATTTCAACCAGGGTTTAAATCTACACCGGCTTTTTAAACACGTTCACGAAATCCCACAACGACGGTCGCTCGCAGACATTCGAAATGCATCTACTACACGTCTCACGTCGCCTACACGGTGTCTTCACTCAGAGCTGATAAAATCAATCTGACGTTACGGTGACCTCTACAGCCGGTACTGAGCCTCCCTCATGTGTGCTAGAATAGCATTACAGTTTGTAGTTTCGATTATACCCGACTCTTCTCGGGAAAAGAAATCTGACCGACATCGTCCTGTGTTCCGTCTAATTCGTCATAGAGGAGAAATTCTTCTTCTTCTTCTTATTATTATGCTGTTCTCTACAGATAGTGTGTAGTTCCCTAGTGCGCTGTGCAGAAAGACGACCAGGAGAACACGGAGGGCTAAACGGACAGGTGGGACTCCGAGGAAATCTCGTTATACGGTATACGTCCCTTACTGACCTGCTGACGGCCCGACAGCAGCACGACACGGTTCGCTACAAACTACACTCCACACATACAGCTATACACCTCAGATCAACAGGACGTTTCTTTTTAATACCTGCATATAACATCGGATATTCTTTTTTAAGATCACTTAAAATCTCTATCCTGTGTTTATATATTTCTGTAAAGCTGCTTTGAGACCATGGCCATTGTTAAAAGCGCTATACAGATCTAATTGAATTGAATTGAATTGAAAAATGAATATAACGTAAGCCTAGAAAATTCCGTAGCTGCTCTCTGGAACATTTCCAATCTTATCAAACAAACTCCGAGTAAAACTTCACACACCGGGTTTGGGTGAATTAACGGACGAGAACATGACGGAACACAACGGGTTTATTTTGGAAAAGAAAGAATCATTCAGTCTGTACAGGATCTTCTGGAGGTTATTTATTTATTTTTTTGTGATTGCTGCACTGCGGCCAAAACGCAACAGTTTTGCTTCGGCTTTTTTTTTCCAGAATTTGCAGTGCGACCTGCAGGGTATTTATGGTGCTTTTTTTGGTGGAGAACTATTCGAACTGGTGAAATCGCAATTGCACGGAATAGCTTCGCGGTGATGTTTGTTGGTAAATGAGACCTTTCAGCTATACTCATGTTCGACGTACGTGAAACGGAGGCGATTTTGGTCGAATGCGCGTTTTGATGATGTCACATGACGCGTCTCGGCCCAAATCCGCTGAAAATGTGCTCCGGATATTGCGGAGTTTCCTTGGTTTTGCGCTCGTTTCTGCAAACTCCCGAATCATTTTGTCATTGTAGAAGACGAAAGATGCAAGGTTTTAGTCGATGTGCAAGAAAAGAAGCTGTTCCATCACTGTGGCCTGAAAGTGTGAGTTTTTTAACCGCACAATGACGCTCAGTGACGTTTATTTCGAGGGATCATTGGTTAACGCTTTGAGCTACTGATCAGAAGGTTATGAGTTCAAGCCTCGACGTTACCGTCCGATAAGAACAAGCCCACCATCCAGTACAAGTCTGTAGGATTTGTTCTATACATAATGTAACTGTTTTTTCTTTTAAAAAAAAAAAAAAAAAAAGGTTGCCATAGTGACGTAAAGTTCCGTTGGGTGAACAGAGACCTGCCGAACTAAAAGGGGGCAGAGCTGACCCGATACAACCAAAAAGCTTTTAACCCTAAACGGGCGGTCACACTGTACTTTTTTGGGACTTCCATACACATGCATGCGAATGCTGGAGACCGGAAACACAAGCGTCACGCGAACAAGTTTTGCATTTCGCTGTGATCCAAAGTGCAAGTTTGGTGAACTCTGACGTGCGAATTTGTATCACGTGAAGACGTGCGATTAATAGAAGATAGACACGTCACGGCGTGACTGCTGCGGAAAATCCAAGATGGAGGAAGCAGCGATTATAGCGGTGTGCCCACCAACCCGTTTTATACCATTTTATACAACACAGCTTTAAAGGATTGTAAAATCGCCGTGAAAAGCGAAGCTGCCTGGACTGCGGTGTTACAGATGATATATTTTAACTATGGCGTGTCACGTTATATCCGGTTGCCGCCCATATTCGCAGCGGTCCCCGAATGCTGAAAGTCTAGCGTGACCGGCCGCTTAACCGCTAACCCTGACCCACATGCTGTGCGACATGAAGCTTGTCTGTCTGTGATTTAACACCATGCAAGTTTTTTTTTCTTCGTTAAAAATTCTAAAACTAAATCTGGCCTCACTTCGTTAAAAATCTTTTCATATGAATCAACCAAATGGAAAAAAAAAAAAAAAAAAAAGGGTCCTAGAGGAGTTGAACCCATCACGGTCCATTAAACTATGCCTCGGAGATACCGGACTTTGGTATAAGGGGCATAAAGGAGGATCTTCACCGTTAACAGATACTCCTGAGTGAGTCTGGAGCGGCGTATTCGCCAGCAGGTGTAGATGATACGGTCCCGGCGATTATCCAATAGAAACGACGTCTTCTACCAACAAGGGGGTTGATCCCGTGAAGTTTATTTGTAATACATTGAACCCTATTTCACCGTCAGACTTCAAACCTGTTATAAACTCTTATGTCTTCAAAAATGGCAAACCAATTGGGGAATTTTGAGGTCTGAAGAGGACGCCTCCTTAGCAGCAGCAGCATCTGCTTGCTTGTTCCCTGGAATTCCACAAAGCCCTGATACCCAACAACAACAACAACCAGTTTACAATTGTGTGCCTCCAAAGACCGCAGTCCATTTCAAATTTCTACAAAAGTTCAATTTTAAGGGATGCGACACTCTAGGCACACTTATCCAGACTGAAACACACTGAACCGTCTACACCGGCTGGACTTTTGGCTCGTCTCTGTCGGGGTAGGAGGAGCTAGACGAGGTCCGACTCCACCCCGTAGACTTTTTGTTCTGCAGTGAGCGGTAATTGGTCTGCAGAGATGACGACACGGGTACTAGCCAATCAAAGCACGGAGGATTGGACGACTTGCGAGTGGTGAAAGAGTGGCGTCACCTAGTCCCGATACTTTATGGTGACATTATTCTGTCCATCGCAGTTAAAAAACAATATGGAGTTACAGGACTAAAATAATAATAAAAATAAGAATTATGACAGGACTAGATAACGTCAACGTCTAACGTCAAATACTCATGATGCTGATTTCTAAAACACATTTAAAACAATGAGTCACAGTAAATCGAGCTAAAATGAAAAAAAAAAAGAGCCCTTAAAGCGTACACTTGCAAAGTGTAGGTGTGTTCTTACCTTCCTGTTAACATCGGCAAAGTCCTTCTCCACCCACGTGATGTCACACACTTTCTGGAGGAAGAATTGCACTGTCAGAAAGCATCAGCTACTATATCCCCCCCTACATCCTGCCAGGACTCGTCATTTCACTTTATGACACACGCAAACGTGCAGGAAGACTAACCACTATTGCCTCACCACTTATTTCCTATTTTCGCCCAATAAGACATAAAGAAAAGAGAAACCATTTCGACGTCTGACCTTTTCCTGTGCTCCGTCCTGAATCCATGTCTGTTTAGCTTACGTACTAAAACAATTTTGAGAAACGCCCCAAACTATAGAACAACCCAAATCTGCCAGAGCTGCAACAACTAAATCGATTATGAAACTCGTTGACGATGAACCTCATAATCGATTCGTTCGTCTGCGCGGCACAGGGTACGTTTACTCGTTACGTTACTTCTGTTCCGAAAACACACATCAGAGAGGAAATACTAACGTCGTGCCCCAAATGACGTACCGTGCACTTACACTATGCACTATGTACTCCACGGTCTAGTGTGTGGATTTTAGAAAGGTAATATCGCCTCAAATGGAACACGGTCGATTATGAAAATAATCGTTTGTTGCCGTCCTAAAATCTGCATAAGCCGACCATACCATAAATTACCCGTGATGCATTGTAAGCATATCCAGGCTTGTGCCTGTTTTAAGCTGTGGCTTCATTTACGAAAGCAGCATTGAAATGTGCACGAAAATCAAGCGTGGAGCATTACTCAACTGAAAGTGATCGATTTTACTCAGAAACTAAATGAATTATTCTGAGAACTCTTTCCAACACTAGAGTGTGGCCCTGTTTATATGAACACCATCACGGCGTTCAGCTGCACCATCACCACAACCGAGAAGCGTGACGGAACAGAACTTGCTCAAGGAAGCGCTTCCTGTGTTTCTTCTGTTATTTCGACACCGTCGTCATGTGCGTCCGATTTTGACTGCAACACAGGAACACTCAGGACGTTTAATCCAAGTTAGGCTGTGAGTAAAATGTCAGACATGTACAAACGCTGCTGTTCCAAAACAGCTTAGAAGCTGGAAATCCTTCTCCTCAGCAGTGCGTGCATGCGTGTGTGTGAGATTATTAATAGTTCCTGCTTATGAAACTCACAGTGGTCTGTGCACATAGGGGCACTAATACAAGTATTAAAAAACAAAACAAAACAAACTAACAAAACAACTAAAATTACAACCACTAATCCCTAATCCCTGTAAGAACACTGACCGTTATTAAATCAATCCCCAATTCCTAATATGAAGCGACAAATCCAAAAAAACTATTAAATCCATAACATTTATTGTTACTGAGAAAAAACATGACTAATCCCTAATATCAATAGTGTCTAATCCAAAAACTCTTAATCCCTAAAATATACTGTTACTTAGCTTAACACTAGAATTCCTTAAACATCCCGTTATTCCAAAAAAAACTACCAATCCCCAACATCTACTGTTACTGAAGCAAAACTATTAACCTCCAACATCAACAGCTGCGAATACAAAAACACCATAAATCCCTTATATCTAGCATTACTGGTGTAAACACTACTAATCCCTAACATCTACTGTTACTGAAGCAAAACTATTAACCTGCGAATACAAAAACGACTAACTAACCAAACACTATAAATCCCTTATATCTAGCATGACTGGTGTAAAAACTACTAATCCCGAACGGTAACGGTTGCTAATTCAAAACGTACTAATCCGTAAAACAATACTGCTACTTATCTGAACACTATAAATTACCTAAACAAAACTATCAACCCCGAAGATCTACTGTTACTGTTCATCTCCAACATCAACAGTTGCTAATACAAAAACAAACAATCCATAGCATGTACTGTTACTAATCCAAACACTATAAATCCCTAACATCGAGCAGTACCAGTGCAAAAACTACTAATCCCCAATATCCACAATTACAAAAAACTACTCCTCCCAAAAACCATGGCTTTCCCACCAAATCCACCGTTACTAATTAAAATCCGACTAATCCCCGGCATCCACAGTTAATAACGCGAACGTCCTATCTAACATGCAATATAAAGACACTTTATTTTAAAACTGACCCCATGACAAACCTGAAAAGTCGCGGTTATGCAAATAAAAGTCGGAAACAACCATTATAAATGCAGATGAACATTTCAGCTCCACAGCAGGAGGAAGACACGGTGCTAGAAGTTTTCTAAGAATACTCATCCCCACGTATAATTCAAATAATCACTAAAGCCCATCTCAGAAACATTACACAGAGCTGGATGAGGCGCTCCCCGGGGTGTTAACGCTACGGTGACATGTGTGCTGAAGAGTTTAGGGTCGTCTTATGAGCGACATGAGGTGTGATGAATATTAAACAGGTGCGATCTGCCCAGGTCAAAGAAAATACAGCTACAGGTGCTTCCTGTTCTATATCTGATACACTAGAGCTATGACTCCCCCCCAAACACACACACACACACACACACACACACCCACACCCACACCCACACAGAACAACATTCTGATTCCTACTGTAGCGCAGACATGTAACCACATGTCTAATGATCTCTCTATTCCGTCTCACTCCACTCTTCTTTCCCTCTCTCTGCTAAGTGGATGGATAGAGCGGAGAACTTGCCTGAGGCACGCGCTGTTTGGTACGGAAGATATGCCTCCACATGTCCGAACTCACTGCTGACACAGAGACCAGTGACAAACTCACAGCTCACACACACACACAGGGGAAAAAGGGGAAATGCAAATATAAATGGCTAACACTCTGTGTGTGTGTGTGTGTGTGTGTGTGTGTGTGTGTGTGTGTGTGTGTGTGTCAGAGAGAAGAGAAAGAGGATCGGTGAACGAAGCGGAAAGAAATACCAGAACTTTCTAAGGAAATTTCAACTCATGAGCCGAGTCACCCAGTTACCATGGAACACACACACACACACACATACACACACCTATCTATGTTCATTTTCAATGCATTAGTGTAGTAAATAAATAAACTTAACACCTAACTCAGTAGTAAGTCAACTGTTTGGACCTCACCCACCAAAACTTTGCACTCTTAACCCTAATTTCAGTACCCATAGCCCTAACCCAAGTACCCCTAACTCTAATCTCAGTACGGCCAACCCTAAGATTGGTACCTAAAACGCTGAGCTCTTAAACCTAAACACAGTACACTAAATCTAATCTTGGTACCTGCGACCCTTGGTACTCTTAACCCTAATCTCTGTTCTCCAAACTCTGTCCATACCCCTGAACACAGTACCCTAACCATGGCACTCTTAACACCAACCTCCATCTTCACCCCCCCCCCCCCCACAATCACACCCTCCCCACCTCAACTAATCCCCCTCCCCGGCCCAAACCACACACACCCACACTAATAGTCATTAATGCACTAGAGACGAGAACTTGCACCACAGAAGGCTAGATGCTCACTTTCAGCAGAGTGTGTTTTTCCACTGACAGCTGGAATACAAGAACTCCTGCATCAGTGAAATTAATATATACAGCGTTGCTTTGTCTAGCTGTGTCCATTTACATCAGTATCTAATCACACACACACACACACACACACAAAACTGTTTTTCATTACGTAAGGGGTTTAGGGTCCATAGCCAGAAATCTTACTGTCAGATGCGTGTGTGTGTGTGTGTGTGCGCGCGCGCCTCTTTTCATGCCCACAAGCATTCACTGGACATGAATATGCATAAAAATATTACGAGGAACAGCACTTGGCCTGAGTGCCCGACACTGTTGCAGTTGAGAAACACACACACACACACACACACACACACACACACACACACAAGCTGCACTCTATTATCAGAACATGGCTCTCTCTGGTTTTTATTGCTAATAAAAGTGTATTTCTCCTATTGACCACTAGGGGTCAGGCGCTTATTCACTAAATCTAAGCCCCTGTATGATGGAAACAGCATACACTTTCCCTCATTAATCTCTGACAGTAAAACCCAGCGGAGGGATTAGAGGGTGAAATAGCAGGTTTAGAGGAAGAGCAGTACTGACATGCTATCGCTCATCTGTGTGAAAGCGGTGGATCCACGTGCAAACTAGGTCTGGCACAGACAGCGAGGAGAGTGTGGAAGCTCTGTGATGGTGTTAAATGCAAAGCTAAAATCTTCATGTGACTCTGAACATATGAAAGACAAGAGAACATGAAGTGATTTTACTCAGAACATTGTCAACCAGCATGTCTTTTATCTCTTTCTCTCTCTCTCTCTCTCTCTTACACACACACACACCACTGATCTAACACAAGTCACTGCAGGCAGAGACGATTCTTCAAAACTTTCACATGCAAGACAAGCAGACACGTACACAAGGTGCTCTCATTTTGAGGGTGTGTGCTCCCTCAAAGAAATGTTTCTCTCCTGCTCTATATCCTTCTGCAAACATTTCCTCCACCAATCACACCATTTCTCACAAACAAAAAACCCATCCAGCTGCATTCCCTATGACCTCTTCACACAAACCTCACTGAACCAACAGCATACAGCTGGAGATCCTTCTCAAAAATTCCATTTAAACAAGGCTAAATACAACAATCCGCCCTCTCCCTTAAGGTCCGCCGCTCCCCTACAATTGTCCTCTCTCCTATAGTCCGCCGCTGCCCTACAATCATCCTCTCCCCTACAGTTTGCCTCTCCGCTAAAGTCTTCCGCTCCCCTACACAGTTCACCTCTCCCCTAAAATCCACCTCTCCATTACAGTCCTCCACTCCCCTACAGTCCGCGGCTCCCCTACAGTCCGCCAGTCCACCGCTCCCCTACAGTCCGCCACTCCCCTACAGTCCGCCAATCCGCCGCTCCCCTACAGTCCACCAATCCACTGCTCCCCTACAGTCCGCCACTCCCCTACAGTCCGCCAGTCCACTGCTCCCCTACAGTCCGCCAATCCACTGCTCCCCTACAGTCCGCCGTTCCCCTACAGTCCGCCAATCCACCGCTCCCCTACAGTCCGCCGTTCCCCTACAGTCCGCCAATCCACCGCTCCCCTACGGTCCGCCACTCCCCTACAGTCCGCCAATCCGCCGCTCCCCTACAGTCCGCCAATCCACCGCTCCCCTACAGTCCGCCGCTCCCCTACAGTCCGCCAATCCGCCGCTCCCCTACAGTCCGCCGCTCCCCTACAGTCCGCCAATCCACCGCTCCCCTACAGTCCGCAAGTCCTACTCTCCCTTAAAGTCCACCTCTCCATTACAGTCCTCCACTCCCCTACAGTCCGCCGCTCGCTTACAGTACTCTGCTCCCCGCCAATCTGCCGCTCCCCCACAATACGCCGCTCCCCTACAGTTCTTCTCTCCCCTAACGTCCACCTCTCCCCTAAAGTTTGTCTCTCCCCTTAAGTCTGACCCTGAGGCTAAAGTTTGTGCCTTTACTTCCACTGTCAGGTCTATCCTGGACAAAACTGTTCCTTCAAAGAAAGTTTATATTACTAATAACGACAAGCCTTGGATGACCGGACAAATTAAAGATCTGATAGAGAGACAGCATGCATTTTGCTCTGGCAATAAAACCTGTTATAGGAATCTAAAATCAATCATTGCCCCCAAAAAAATAAAGAATGCAAAGAAACAATACTACAAGAGTGAGGTGGAAGAACTGCACTGCACTAAGCCAAAACGGTGGTTTAAAGCTGTGAGGGCATTAATGGTGATGGAAGGAGATAAGAGAGATGTGGTGTCTCAGGATGATAACATTTTGAGTGCGACACCTTGGCTGAACATTTCTGCTTCCGTATGGGATCAAGTGATCCACACTTCTCCCTCTGAGGAAGATGTTATACATAAGCTGTCAAATGGTAGAATACTTCCCCTGAATATTGGGCAAGTTAAGGCTAGACTCAGGCTGCAGGTCCTGACTGCATTCCCTCTTGGGTCTTACAAACCTTTCATGAAGAACTGGCACCTGTGTTATGTGATATCTAACATGCATTCACCATAACATTTTTTCCAAAACAATGCATGGAGGCTAAGGGCAAAGCTGTTCCTAAAAAAGCAAAGCCCAGTTTTCCAGCAGATTACCACCAGATCTCATTAACCAGCTGTGTTGGGAAAGTGTATGAAGGAATACTCGGAGACGCCATTCTGGAGGATACAGTTACAAGGATTGCACCATCGCAACATGGATTTATGGCGAAGAGATCAACTGACACTGCTCTGATTCAGACTCTACAATACTGGCATGAAGCACTTAATAGCAACCCTAAAATGGACATACATGCTGTTTTTGTTGATTTCACTCGAGCCTTTGACGCAATTGAGCACGGTCAACTGCTCCATTCTCTGGCAAGCATGTGTGTCAGACGCCCCCTTTGGCTCATTGTAAGGAGCTATCTAAGCAATAGGGAACAAAGGGTGAAGTGGGGTTCCTGTTTGCACAACTCCAGCTGGTGTTCCCCATGGGGGACTTTTATCCCCTCTGCTTTTTGTCATCTGTATAAACAACTTGGATTCACATCTGCCTCCCTCTGTAATTCCTGTGAAATATGCTGATGATCCAACAATCACTGAGCTTAGATCCAACAATCACTGAGCCTTGGATTCAGTGGAAGATTGGGGACAGGAATTTTCGCTGGCAATGAATGGAGCCAAGACCATGGATATGGTAATTAGTACCAGGAGTGATGACATCCCCTCTCCTCCTTCTCCTGTAATTTCTGGTCATGTAAACAGTAGAGTCTCGACTTTTAAATCGCTAGGAGTTCACATTTCATCTGCTCCGTCCTGGGACGCCTACATCAAGTATATGATTGCGAAGACGCGTCCAAGGATCTATTATCTCAGTGTTGCCAAGAGAGCGGGTAATGATCATGCAATCTGATCATGCAATGATTTAATGCAAATATATTAGACTTTTATATGTCCAGTTCTTGAGTGCGTCAGCCCGGTTTGGGCCGGACTGCCTAAATGTCTCTCTGACGGGTTAGAGAGGGGTCAAAAACGCTGTTGTCGGATAATAGGTATTCTGACTTCTTCTCTCCCATCATTGAGTGAGAGGTGTGATGAGGCCAACATACACACCCTCACTAACATACTCAAGGACAGTTCATCACCATTGCACTTCTCCTGCCTGTAGCTTCGTCAACTTCGTCAACATAGGGAATATGTTGTGCCCAGGATTAAAACAAAAAGACATGAACATTCTTTTATTCCTCATGCTCTTAAAGTGTTTTATACGTGATGTATATATGCTACTTGATGAATCGACAGATGTTTTTAATGCATTTCAGGTTGTGTTTGCTAATAGAAAAGGTGATTGGTCTTTTATTTTATGTGCATTGAAATTGTTTTATAAATTACTTCGTTATGATGCATGATTGTGTGTTGTTTGACACATTTCAGGTTGTGCAGATAAAAGGAAAAGAAACAGTTCTGTTCTTTTTTTGTGCTGCAATATCCTGCTTTGTCAAACCTCTGCTCCTCTAAAGTCCTCCACTCCCCTACAGCACGCCGCTCCCCTACAGTCCACCTTTTTCCTAAAGTCCTCCGCTCCCCTACAGACCACCTCTTTCCTACAGACCTCCGTTCCACCGCAGTCCACCTCTTTCCTACAGACCTCCGTTCCACCGCAGTCCACCTCTTTCCTACAGTCCTCCGTTCCACCGCAGTCCACCTCTTTCCTACAGTCCTCCGTTCCACCGCAGTCCACCTCTTTCCTACAGTCCTCCGTTCCACCGCAGTCCACCTCTTTCCTACAGTCCTCCGTTCCACCGCAGTCCACCTCTTTCCTACAGTCCTCCGTTCCACCGCAGTCCACCTCTTTCCTACAGTCCTCCGTTCCACCGCAGTCCACCTCTTTCCTACAGTCCTCCGTTCCACCGCAGTCCACCTCTTTCCTACAGTCCTCCGTTCCACCGCAGTCCACCTCTTTCCTACAGTCCTCCGTTCCACCGCAGTCCACCTCTTTCCTACAGTCCTCCGTTCCACCGCAGTCCACCTCTTTCCTACAGACCTCCGTTCCACCGCAGTCCACCTCTTTCCTACAGTCCTCCGTTCCACCGCAGTCCACCTCTTTCCTACAGTCCTCCGTTCCACCGCAGTCCACCTCTTTCCTACAGTCCTCCATTCCACCACAGTTACAATCTTCATAATACGCTTTGTTTAGTTGTTCTTTCCATTTTTGCTTATAGAGTTTGGTCTGTATTTAGAATCGGCAACTTAAGTCCACAATATTTACTCAGGCAAGGTTACACATATTCAGAAAAGGGTTATGCAGTGCTTAAGATCTTCTGCGTGCCCCGTTCAGATCACTCAAACCACTTGCATTTACTTCTCACCTCCAAGGTTACCAGATTTCTCTTGGGTCCATTTAATATTACACTGGATTACATTAAAGTCAATAAAAAAGCCATAACAAGGTGCTGTATATTTCAAAAAGTGAAACTAGCAGAGAGGTCTGACCTTCATTTGCATACTGAAACATTATTTCATGATGTAATAACCCTCACCCATCACTGCTTTAATAAATCCCACTGCACCAAATGTATTATTCATGCACACAGAGACAGACGCATGTGTATGGATGTGCACACACACACACACACACACTGCAAACATGTTAATTGTTTTTTAATGCCTTGGTGTACACCAGTTAAGTTAGAAGCTTGCTAGCATTCAAACTCTGATACACAGATCATTGATCCACCTCACTGTGATCCACTCATCACAATCAATTTCATGAGCACGTCAGGGTCAAAGGTCAAACTGTAAGCACCCTTGCATGGACACGAACGTGAGTGAGAGAAGCAGAAAAATGGGGATAAACAAGAAGTGACTCACAAAAGGTTTAAAGACACCTCAAAAGACTATCCAATTTAGCGAGTTGCTCAGAAGAATCCCGACCAATCAGAATCTCTGTCTGAGCCTCACACGGGTCCTGATTGGCTGTGCTCACTTTTGGAGTGATGTAATCCCATAGGGTCATGAATGAATGTGCATTTGTGAGAATGAAATATGTGAATGAGTGATAGGAAAACAGAGACACAGGAGGAGTGAACAAATGAAAAGACGAGAAAGAGAATGAGAGAGAAAGAAAAGAAAGATTGAGAGAGAGAGAGAGAGAGAGAGAGAGAAAGAGAGAGAGTGCGAGAGAGAGAACAAGTGAGAGAATGAGTGAGATAAAGAATGTAGAGCAGGAAAAAAAAAAATGGCTGTAGAGTAACCATAGTGACACGGATGAATTGAGTTAGTAACCATGACAACACACTGCTATGTGATCGCGTGCAATAACACACACAACTTACACACACGAAGTCAAGACTGAATGAATGAATGAATGAATGAGTGGATGATCATGATTGGTGAAATTGTTGTTTTGTTTCTTGATTGTTATTTATTTATTTATTTATTTATTTTAACGGTCAGAGGCTGGAAATGAGAGTGTGTGAAAGATCTTTTAAACAACTGACAGCAGAGCTCAAAAGAGAGGGAGAGAGAGAGCAAGAGAGAGAGAGAAAAGGACAAAAGACAGACTAATGTTACAAATAAATCAGTAAATAAATAAAAAACCCTTAACTGATCACTTCAGTTCAGAGTCTCAGTAATATTCACATAAAATATCACCACCACCTGCTGCTCTTCATCTCATAGCACGGAGATCAGACCAGATCAGACCAGACCGTGCTGCTGCCCTGCTGTTACTGCCACAGAGGGGCAAACAAAAATTCAACTGTACTCTTTCAGCTTCAGACACACAAAACTAAGCCTAAAAACACTGCATCAGTTGCACGTGACTCAGCACTCGTGTGTAAACGTTGCTGTTTACTATGAGCTTTGATATATCTGTGCTGAATGCCAAGAACAGTGGTTCTCAAAGTGGGCTCTGTGAATTACAGACGTAAAACATGTTCTTACAGTTAGGCCTGTTAGCATAACTACTATTTTTTTTTTTTTTTTTTTTTTTGGATGATAATTTGTCCCAGGTGGCTTAGTGGTTAGCACGTTCGCCTCACACCTCCAGGGTCGGGGGTTCGATCCCTACCGTGGCCCTGTGTGTGCGGAGTTTGCATGTTCTCCCCGTGCTGCGGGGGTTTCCTCCGGGTACTCCGGTTTCCTCCTCCCCCAGTCCAAAGACATGCATGGTAGGCCGATTGGCGTGTCTGTAGTGTGTGAATGTGTGTGGGATTGTGCCCTGCGATGGACTGGCACCCTGTCCAGGGTGTACCCCGCCTCGTGCCCGATGCTCCCTGGGCTTGGCTCCAGGTTTCCCCGTGAACCTGAGAAGGATTAAGCGGTATAGAAGATGGATGGATATATTGTCCCAGAAAGAATTGCGATAAACAATATTGTCCTTTTAAGACCATTTTATATAATGATAATCTAATTTAATTTCTAATAATCTAATCTAACGCTTTCAAAGAACGATGAATTTTAATTCTTAGGACTATTCAGACATTGTAATACAATATTGTGAATTCTTTAAGCTTTAGTTATCTGTTGTATGCGTTTTGTTACGGAAAGAGCGTTTTCGCGTATTCCCGGCTCAATCCCCGACGTTATTGAACACGACGGGATTATTTGAAACACTAGAACCATCTTCAAGATTTTCCTTCTTCAAAAAGCCTCGCTAGTGCATTGTTAATATCCTGCCTGCCATTTTTTTTTCAATGTTTTAATTAAAATCGGTGCTAGTGCTTGCTACACGTCTTAAATTCTACCGCACCAGCTTTTGCTTTTTAAATTCCATGGACATCCGTAGGTCGAATTTTAACTTTTCACAGCCCTAGAGCGGACGAGAGGGCAGAAGCGGCGTGAACGTCTAAGATGTTAGTGACGTTCGTTCTTACGTAAACAAACACGCGTGTAAACACGACAGGCAATATCGAGGTCAGCAAAAACGATCGCGGTCATGTCCGTATGTCGTACGGGAACACGACGAACACTAATCCCTCGAATCGCCAATTAACTTCAAATTAAGCAAGTCTATAAATAATGTGATCTGTACACGGTTAAATAATAAGCCTAATAGTTGAGTTGTGTGAAAAATGCTGCAAACTGATATCTGAAGTGGGATGTCGAACCTAAAAAGTGGGGAAAACATGGATGCCGCCTTGTTCATCTTTGTTTAGCAACAAGCTAGCCGGCGAATGATGTACATTTACCTCCTCAAAACAGCGAGCTGTTTAGTCAGTGTTATAGATTTAACAATCGAATTGTATATACACCGTAACTCGTTGAAAAGAAAGAAGCGCTACTTTGTTTGCTGCTGATGCTGTGAACAGCCACGTTGATCTGGGGTCACTTGCTGAACTCGCGGTGGACGAGACCGTCTCGTGTTTACGAGTGAGAATTCCGAGTCGACGGCGTGTTTATGGTCCTTCCGAGTCTTTCAAACGGTTTGAGAAGCTCTGGCGTAGAATATTCACTCTGAGATTGGACGGACACAGGTAACGACCTGTACACGTTATTTACATTTATTCATTTAGCAGACGACTTTATCCAAAGCGACTTACAAATGAGTAGCGATTATACGTAGGGGCCCAAGCACCAAAGTCAACTTGGAGCTAATGTGCTAGCTGGTGGAAAGTTCAGCAAGAGGAAAAAAAAAGGCAACAGAAACATTTTAAATGATGTTCATGAAATAAATTAATAATAAGGGTGGTGTTTGTAACCAAAGACTCCAGCGAATACATTGTTTACTTTAGTGTACAACAAGTGTGTGTATGTACCCTATAAAATATTACAGAGGGGGCCCATGGAGTTACTGTAGCCCCAGGGCCCCTTGCCTCACTCACTCGCTCAATGCCTGCCTCACTCATTGCCAGGCTGCCTCACTCATTGCCAGGCTGCCTCACTCACTGCCTGGCTCACTCACAGCCTGCCTGCCCGCCTCACTCACTCACTCAATGCCTGCCCGCCCGCCTCACTCACTCGATGCCTGCCCGCCTCACTCACTCACTCGATGCCTGCCCGCCTCACTCACTCACTCGATGCCTGCCCGCCTCACTCACTCACTCACTCACTCACTCACTGCCTGCCTCACTCACTCAGTACAGACACTCCTTTATTACTTGATAAAGCACTTTGTCTGAAACAGTTACCACCACCACGCGCACACACACAAACACACAGGTCCCTGCAGGTTTGGAGGACGCTTGGTGACAGTAAACTGGATGACCAGTGTCTGCACAAAAGGTGCTTGATTCAAGCCAGGAGCAGCTCAATTAAACAATAAAACCATCAAATCCAGGACAGAGCTCCATAAACTACCGTCTCTCTCTCTCACACACACACACACACACACACACACACACACACCAGACACGGTGCCTGCACACACCACTCTGCAATCAATATCACAACTACAGCTGCAGCTAGCAGCTCTATTCCACCGACAGCTAATGGCAGTTCATCCTATACGGTTAAACTTAATTACAAACACACCATTCATTCCCACCGCTGGGAATTATTTCCCCTTACTACTTTAACACGAAGCCCAGAACTCAGACGAGGAAAAACCTGACTCCCATTTCCTACAACGTCTATAATCATGACTCAGTGCTCTGCTGTACTAATCACTGCATCTCTTTTCATGAACTCCCGTTAAAAAAATCGAAATAAAAAGGCCCTCAGCAACAGGGAGATGTGGTGTGGTGTGGTAGAAGAGGAATAAAAGAGTTCCGGACATGCTGCTGTAGGAAAATAACCCACTTCGGGGTGCTGACATTAAGTCGAGCTGTACCGCCCAACCCCGTCGTGGATTATTTTCCTACAACGGCACAGCCCGAACTTTTCACTCCTATAATAGCACAGAAATTCGCCAGTGATCACGATATTTACAAGGATTAGTTTAATACCAAAACAACACTTCGTGCTTTTTATCCATTTACATTTACTGTTCTGGAACATCCTGCGATCGCCGATATCTCATTTCAGAAATACCACACAAGCACGAGAGCTCTCAAACTGAATATGATTGTGATTCGGCACAAGAAAAGAATATGGAGTAACGATGGCCAGGTTACGGAGGCAGGCTATAACAGTGCCGTGATATGATGTGAAGAAACAGTGAATGCATAACTACAGTTAATACTTACTAATAATTACTAGCTAGTTAGTAATGACATGGTTCATCTTAGAGCTTTATGAAGCATAATAAAGAGTTTATGATCATAAGCACGAATGAATACAGACTTGGGAGATAACTACTTCCATCACGCTCATTTCAGAGACTTGTTTTCTGCCTCAGTGTTTTCTGTATAGTCCACTCTACACCCTCCAAAAGCCTATTTCACCGTGGGTGTGTGTGTGTGTGTGTGTGTGTTGATTCTTATCTCATGTCCATTACCAGAACTGATCAACTGTGCTACAGAGGTGACATTCAGTGTCAACATTAACACAGCTTTTTAATCCAGCTGGGCACACAAAGTACTTGTTATTTTGTTTCCTCACCCACACACACACACACACACACACACACACACACACACACACACACACACAGTTCTCCACAACGTTTTGAACTCAACATTTAAAATGAAGCAAACGATCAAACACAAATACTGCTGAAGTGATCAAAATGAAGGTTTAGGTTTCGCCTGTTAGATAAGCACAGATCTTTTAAAGTGCCACTTGAACAATCAGCCACGTTCAGTGCACCAAGCTCCGCCCCCAAATCGCCTCTAGGGCAGATTCCTAGTGCTAAAACTGGCCTGGGTTTCTCCAGAGAAAACATGACTACATGACACTGGCGTCTACATAAATCCTATTAACAATTCTAGATAATGATATGAACAAGGGGTACTGCAAAGCTCTTGCAAATCAGTATGCGTGTAGATGAGCGAGAGCGCGCGCGTAGATGAGCGAGAGCGCGCACATAGATGAGCGAGAGCGCGCACATAGATGAGCGAGGGGTCGTGAGCGAGTGTGCGTGTGAGAGCGCACTTGATTGTGTGCCAGTGTAAGAGTGTGTGAATGTGTGTGTTAAGAGATCGACCGATATAAATTTTTTTACAACCGATACCGATTATTTGCATGTTAATGTGCCCGATAACCAATATTTATTGTTTTACTTCCGTTTTTGACACAATAACACTGAACAAACTTATAACAATTCCGTCAATTTCACTTCCTGGCATACAAAGCACTTATTTATACACCAGTAAAGAGAGGGGTCTGAAACAGTACAAAATAAATAATAAAATAAAGTGCACTGTTACTAAAGTGTCTTTTTTTAAATAAAAGCTTTGATGAGGTAAACAGATTACGCGAGTTTGTCTCTATTTTTGTGCCAACCTGCTTAAACTACATATCAGGCATTTATGTAACATGTAATTTGTGCATTAATGGCTGTTATGTTAAATAAAGTTTCTCTCCTCAGATGCAGTGCTGCAAAGGCGGTCCTGAGCGCAATTCTCAAAAACGCCCACAAGATGCCGCCATTTATCGGTGGATCTGATATTACAAAACTGATATCCGATTATGGAAAAATACCAGTAAAACCGTTTATCGGTCGAACTCTAGTGAGTGTGCAAGAGCATGAGAATGCGAGAGCGCGTAAAAGTGAGTGCGTGCAAGTGGGTGTGAAAGAGAATGCGAGAGAGTGGGAGAAAGTAAGCGTGTGCGAAAGAGTACACGGGTAAGAATACAAATATGGGCGTGCAAGAAAATGTGGAAAAAAGTGAGCGTGCTAGAGAGTGAGATTAAGAATATGGGAGTGCAAGAGCAAAAGAGTGAGTGTGTGTGTGTGTGTGTGTGAGAGCGAGAGAGCGAGAGAGAGAGAGCAGTTTATCAAGTCAGGGCAGCAGTTTATCAATTACTTAAATAACTATTAACTTTGAGTAAGGTCGAGTTTGCCCTGTCTTTGATAAACCAAGAACAGCCCCTAAATAATCTCCATCATTCAAACACACACACACACACACACACACACACACACACACACGGAAACATGGGAGTGTAAAGAAGGAAAGAGACAGGCCTATAAAAAATATGGCGAGTTTCTCACTCACTCCCTTTGAAAGGAGAGAGAGAGCGAGTGCGAGAGCGAGCGAGAGAGAATGAGAATGTGTGTGTGTAGATGTGTGATTGTGCGTCAGGGTCCAAAGGGCACCTTGCTCAAAGCGAAGTGATAAAGCAGCAGTGCAGACATGAATTGCTCTGTAATGGTCCGACGCACGTTTGCCAACACGTCCTCTGACGCAGGGCACTAATCGGAGTGCGCACTATCAGGAGAACTGCAGAATTGATTTGCAGTATTGGTTTTCCCCCCCCCCGTTAACACCCGGTCCATCAGCTCCTCCCCCTCACAGCTCACCTGACCGATCAGAAGTCAGATTATCCTGTAAAGAGCCATTTCTCTCCTGAGGGGCGTGGTCTCTTCCAGGATGACTCCGCCCCCACGAAACCCTGAGTGGTTTGATTAGGATGAAAATGATCATAGGCGTTAGCGTTCACGGTCGCCGGAAATCAAACTAACTGAACAGCCCTGGTCCTGCTGAACACCTTTCATCTTCGGGAAGAATGCTGGCGGTATATAAAGCGAGTGAGAGAGAAAATCAATGCGCTCTTATAAACCCACAAGCGTATAATGTACTTCAAGCCTGGCGGACTTTTCTCATTTCTCCAGAACTCTAATGGACTGTCAGAGAGAAGGGAGTGTGTGCACGAGCGTGAGTTAGCGAGAGAGTGAGCGAGAGAGAGCGCGAGAGAGCGCGAGAGAGAGACCTGCTGGACCTTCAAGAACACTATCAAGTGCTCATAATTAGTTAGATAATATAGGCCAACCCTAAAAATACTCATTTCTGATTGGCTGGAAGGGGTGCATCAATTCATTACTTCAGGACATATCGGAAGTACAGTACCTTGCATAAGTATTCACCCCCAAGGCCATCTGGTCTGATCCCACAGAAGAGCTACTGTAGCACAAACTGCTGAAAAACTTAATGCTGGCTCTGATAGAAAGGAGTCAGAACACACAGTGCATCGCAGCTTGCTGCGTATGGGGCTGTGTAGCTGCAGACCGGTCAGAGTGCACATGCTGACCCCTGTCCACCACCGAAAATGCCTACAATGGGCACGTGAGCATCAGAACTGGACCATGGAGCAATGGAAGAAGGTGGCCTGGTCTTATGAATCATGTTTTCTTTTACATCATGTGGACGGCTGGTGTGTGTGTGTGTGTGTGTGTGTGTGTGTGTGTGTGTGTGTGTGTGTGTGTGTGTGTCTTACCTGGGGAAGAGCTGCTACCAGGATGCATGATGGGAAGAAGCCAAGCTGGTGGAGGCAGTGTGATGCTCTGGGGTGATGTTCTGCTGGGAAACCTTCAGTCATGGTATAAATGGGGGATGTTTCTTTGATACGTACCCCCTACCTAAACATCGTCGCAGACCAAGTACACCCCTTCATGCCAACGGTGTTCCCTAATAACAGTGGCCTCTTTCAGCAGGATAATGCACACTGCCACACTGCAAACATTCTTCAGGAACATGTCAAAGAGTTCAAGGTGTTGACCCGGCCTCCAAAATTCCCCCGATCTCCAAATTCCCCCGATCTCAATCCGATGTTTGGGCTGAACAAACACGTCCGATCCACGGAGGCCTCACCTAGCAACTTACAGGACTTGAAGGATGTGCTGCGAACGTACAGACCCCCTGGGTGTCCACCTTTGGCTTCAAAAACAGCTGGGATTATGACTCAGCGTTGAACATCTGGATCCTGATATTTTTTGCCATGTCTCTTTGGAAGACTTGTTCAAGCTGGTAGTGAGCGGACAGCAATCTTTACGTTTCGGGAAACTGTGGAACTGGTCAAGGGGGTGAATACTAATACGAGGAACTGTATACCCTGTCAACGGCAGGGCGGACTTGGACTGACGAGAGAAACTGCCAGAGCGGCAGTACGTACTGCGAGACTGATGGGTTCGGATGAAGGGCTGCCTGGCAGCTCGAGAGCCTCTACAGTACAGTACAGTACACGTTCTCATAAACAGGGATATTGCAGCGATGCGTCTTGCTCGGTGACAAGTGCGAAGCACGAAGGAGGCGTGAGTAAGTGGTAGAGAGAAAGCAGGTGACGGAGGCCGACAATCTGCTTCAGCTGTCAAACACTTCTTCCACTCAGACGCTAATTTATGACCGTGCGCCAAGCGTACAACGGCTGTCAGCATGTCAGTTTGGATAGAACAGCCTGCGATGCTGCATGCGTGTAGTGGGAGGAAAACCTTTCACACGGAGAAACGAGGGTTGTTTTGTTTTTTTTTAACAATGGGAATTAAATTCTCCAATGAAGCTTCTCCTGGCGTCCTGCTGAAGTCTGTAATTACGTTATTGAGTTCTTCACTCGTTATTAGCTGAAACCCGTGATTGCGTTTTATGTAAACTCGAGGGAACTGATCCAACTCTTCATTTCCGTTTCTTATCTCTCTCACTGCTCGGTGCTCCACGTTCCTCTGACGCCGCGTGCCAGAAAGGGAAAAAGAAAGATCCTGAATTACTCAGCAGGCCGCGAGCGTTCCGAGAAGCGCCGGCTATTGAGCCGTGCTAATGAATCGTGTAGCAAAATAAAAATAAGGAAAACAAACAAAGTAGAAAGAGACGCCGAACTAAATAATCAAGGACACAGAGCTGACTGTGTGTGTGTGTGCGTGCGCGTGTGCGTGCGCGTGTGTGTATGTGCGCACCAGGAACCAGTCTGGGTTTCTTCCAGTTCAAGAGGAGAACCGTTATGTAACCAGATGTGGTGTGATGTGTGTAAGGAAGACAGATCACATCTGTGTAATGCAGGTTATATTTTTGTAGATGTACATTTACACAACACAAACACATTATTATGGACAGCCATCACACACACACACACACACACACACACACACACACACACACACACACACGTCAGTACTTACTTTGATTGCTTTAGGCTGATAAACGCTGATGTGTTCAAGAGCGAGTGTGTGAGTGCGCGAGTGAGAATGTGCGAGAGAGTGAGTGTGTGCGAGTTATTGTACGAGTGTGTGAGAGAAAGTGAGAGCGCATGCAAGTGTGAATGTGCAAGAGTGCGCGAGTGAGGATGTGCGAGAGTGTGTGAGAGCGAGTGTGTGCGCGAATCAGTATGCCAGAGTGTACGAGTATGCATGAGTGTGTGCGAGAAAGTGTGAGCGCGTGCAAACGTGCAAGAGGGTGCGAGAGCGTGACGGTGTACGAGTTAGTGTGCGAGGGAGTGTTTGAGTTAGGGTGTGCGAGTACGAGTGTGAGTGAGTGAGAGCGCGTGCGAGTGTGAATGTGCAAGTGTGCGAGAGGAACGGTGCACGAGAGTGTGCGCGAGAGCGAGTGCGCAAGAGAGGGTGCGAGAGTAAGACTATGAGACTATGAGAGTAAGATGTGCGAGGGAGCGCGAGTGTGCGTGTAAGTGAATGTAGAGAAAGTGTTTCACAGTATTCCACCACATGAAAATTGATCATCATCGTGAAAATCTCAAACCATTCAGCCCTAGTGTGTGTGTGTGTGTGTGTGTGTGTGTGTGTGTGTGTGAGAGAGAGAGCGAGTGAGTGAGAGCATGTGACTGAGTCAGTGCAGCAGTTTATCTATAATGTTAATGCTGAGTAAGGTCGAGTTTGCCCTGCCCCTGATAAGCCAAGGACACACACCCTCACCCACACACACGACTATAAAAGTCTTTTCATTATTTGAAAAGAATGAACATGAAATGAGTGAGCTGAAATGTTCTCTCTCTCTCCACACACACACACACACACACACACACACACACACACACACACACACACACCTCAATCATTCTGACAGACTAGCAGTCAAATCAGCTACACTGCAACACACTGCAGTGTGGGACTAGATGATGTCATCATATCAGCAAGTCAGGTTGTGTAGGCCAGAGCAGGAAGTGATGTCATTCTAGCGCTGACACAGCAACTACATAAATAACCGCAAACATATGCACACTGCATCACAGCTAAGTCAGGAGAGGGAGAGAGACGAAGAGTGAGAGTGTGTGAGAAAGAGAGAGAGAGAGAGAGAGATGAGAAGGAAGGACTTGCTTAATCCTCTAAATCAACCAAAGCTTCTTGTCCCTCCATCCCGCTCTCTTTTTCAGCATCTCACCACCCCCTCTCTCTGTCAAGCCTCTCTGTCGAGAGAGAGAGAGAGACTGTAAGACTCAGCAGTGCTGGCAGACACATGAACAGGAAATGAATGGATTGAAATGTAATACGCTCTGCAGAAGGCTGGCGCTCCTGAAAGACAGAGACGGAGCCTTCTTCACACATGTACACACACGGAGGTCATGGAAATCATCTCTACTGATTGTTATGAAATAATATCACAGTATTATCTCTTACGAGTACTGAATAGTGTCACACACACACACACACACACACACACTATAGTGTTACAGATACATTTTCCATAATCGATCAATCTGCCGATTATCTTTTCTCCCTCACTTTCACTGCACCTTACGGTTCTTTTCCCTCACTGCCTTTAGGCATATTGTTTCACTTGTGTTTACTTCGATCGCACCGTTTTAATTAGACGTTACAGATCTTACTTTCGCTGCACTGTTCGTCACCGCGTCTACATCGCGAGTAAGGAGCGACGCGGCCTCGTTACTAATAGACCGCTCCCGTTGTAATAAACAACGGGAGTTACACTGCAAGAGCAAATACAGCATATAATGACAATAAACTTGAATCAAACTAAATCACTGAAGCAACTCGCACCAGGTTCCCCAAGCCCTTGCACACAGTGGAGCATTTTGGATATAAACATAAGTTTGTGCTCGTGCATCGCTGTCGTGCTTCCGTGCTACACGAGCTCCGCTTTGTAAAGTTTGCAGGTTACAGACTTCTTCAGTACATTTAATATGAAATGCTACCAAGCGTTAGGGCAGGGGTGGGGCATGGCTCTTTCAGTGATTGCCTATGGCTCAACGGTGGGGAAAAATAAAAAATAAAAACAATCACGAAAGCGAGTGTGTCAATTCAGTTAAAACTCTACACATTTATAATCGATGCCTGTTTGTCACGTATAAACCAACCAATCGTGATGTGGCACAAGCAGCTGGAATTTCACTGGACAATGTGGGGCAGAGCAGTAATTTTCCGGTCTAATTCATAAAATCGGTTGATTAGCCAGTCTGTTTTCAGTTTTTTTTTACCAAAAGGTGAAATGGCTAAAAGGAAAAAGAAGAAAAAGACGAGTACAGTTCTTTCCAGTCCGAACAGACAGACGAATCTGCATATTTGGAAGTCACGATAATGGTAAGTAGTGTTCAGTTTACTCTTGCTCATGTACTGCATCTTGCATTGATTTAGCATTTGATGAAACGATCATAATTAGTCAACTGAAGTCCAAGTGCCTCCTACAGGCGTACTAGGTGAAGTGCAGGCTGTTGGGTCAAGAACACACGAAATGTGACATGGCCTTTATTACATTACCACTTCTTAGAATTATGCAGTAATGGTAAATGATCTAATAAGAATTATAATACCTACAATAACAAGATGACGTGAATATAAAAACATTTAAAAATATGGTTGCATTCCTCTGGCTCTTGAAGAAAAAAAATCATAACTCTTTTTTTTTTTTTTTTTTGGTTCCTGAACTCTGCCTTAAAGGACATGCTTTTTACCGCTGTCACTTGACGATTGCGCCTCCATCTGCTGGTGACTGGGGTCATGCTGGGTATAAAAGGTAACGCTGAAAAACTGTAAATCCAGACATCCCACCGGAAGTTCTGGGAGTCTCCTGAATATCGATGGTGTCTCCCTGATGGCCGCAAATTAGCAGCAAAAAAAAAAAAAAAAAAAATAGCGCGAGAGACCAGAGAATTTCTAATACTAGGAGCAGAGAGCGAGTGATGAGACCTAGTGTGAGAGTGACAGACAGCGTATCCTGATTGGTCTCCCTTTCTGCCAAGGAGCCCCTTCAATTTTCTCTGTTGGCGGTCTTCACAGTCGACCTCTCTCTCTCTCTCTCTCTCTCTCGCTTGCTCTCTCTCTCTCGCTCTCCAGTTCATCCACCACTGCAGTTCAGTAACACTATAGTGTCCAGCAGCGCCATGCCACCGTGTCCAATAAAAAGAAAAAAGGGAACTATAAAGTGTGACTATGGCTCTCTTTCCATCTGCTTTTGATACGGTCCGTCATGACTTACTTCTCTCCTGCCTCTCGGATATTGGTGTCACGGGTGCTGCTCTTCGCAGGCTTACTTCATATCTTACGGATAGACCGCTTTACATTTCAATGCAGGACTACCAGTCGCCTACTGTAGCTCTGAAATTAGGTGTCCCTCAGGGATCAGTTCTTGGATCTCTACCACTACACACACATCCCCACACACACCACCCCCACCGGGTCAACTTATTCGCTGCCACGGCTTCAGTTACCACCGTTATTCTGATGACATTCAAATCTATACAGCTTGTAGATCTGCTTCCGGTAGAGTACATGGTGCATAGTGTAAGTATACGCATAGTACGTCATTTGGGACACAATTTCGGTTTGATGTGTGTTTTTCGGAACAGAAGTAAGGCAATGAGTACACTTGTTCCATGCCACACCGCAGCCCGACTACTAATCGATAATGCTCTGGTGGAAAGACTGCGATGGCAGCAGAACGGGCCGTGTGAGTGCCACTTTGTGCTGGTGAAGGTACGTTACGCAAGAGTGCAGAGGGAGCGGCAGCAGAGTGCCGCGAGAGAGTCTGTACAGTCCACGAGAGACAGAACACAAGAGTGGCACTATGGACGGTAAGAGTGGCAAGACATCCTACATGAGTAGGCTCTAACAGCAGTACAGACTGCGGGAGGGGCTTTACAGATTGTGTGAGCAGCTGTACACGCTGCAAGAGTGTCGGTACGTGACCGCAGACTGTCAGAAGACTTACGAATTGTGCTTACCATCATAATCATGTGTCTAATATGTCTGCCAAAAAGTGTTTAAATTCTCTCATCACTTCATGCACCCTGAGTTTAGAAGTCTTTAGTGCGTGCTTGTAAAAGCCCGTACACGAGTTTTTTTTGTGATTATCGCGGCCAAAATATACGTCCGACTTTGCTGAGGCTTTTTTTTTTTCAAAAGGTGTGACGCAACTAGCAGTGCTGCGAGTGCATGAAATTGTTTCGCACGGTATTTCGGGGTGACGTTCGACGCACGTGAATCGAAGAGGGCTTTGGCTGAACGTGCATTGTGATGACGTCACATGATGCGTCTTGGCCCAAATCTGTTTTAAAATTGAAAAAAAATTTAAAAAATAAAAAAAATCACAAGCTCCTCCGAATACTGCAGAGTTTGCTCCATTTTGCGTTCATTTCTGCGAGCGCAAAATCCCGGAGGCACTGTTTTATTAAGTGTACAATAACAAATCCGGTTAGTGATAAAAACAACCGTGGCCGGTAGTACGGATTTCAAATTGCTTTCTTTATTGCGCAGAAAGCACATTCAAAACTTAGACCTCAAATACTCCGCCCGTCCGCCTGTCCCGAAAATTACGCCATGTGCATCGCCAACTCTAATCAACTCGCTCTGAGCCGGAGAATCAAAAACAACCAAAACATAAAATATCACCAAAAACAAGATTGACTGTATTTGGTGCAAAATTGTACGAATAGACTATCATATGAACTCACGCGAACCCTTTGCTTTATTGTCATGGATTTCTTTCACGTGATCCAGATCACCAGTGCTACATAAATACCAAAGACACACAGATAATCTCATCCAGTAGAACTGATACAACAGTGACGCTCTGGATACACCAACGGAAAAATACACTGGATAAGCAGCTTTGCAGTGTGTGTGTGTGTGTGTGTGTTCCCAGTTCTGTCTCGTCCTGCTCATTGTATTGGAATGGAAAGTATTTGCCTGGTCTCCTCCCAATGACTAGTACAAGTGCTTCTCGCATACTCTCTCTCTCGCGCTCTCAGAGGACGGCCCTAGAAATACGATCCCTCCAAGTATAACCCTCCTACCAGTCCGGGCGAACCCCACACACATGCAGTCCGAGCGTGTATGCATGTACATGTGCTTTACTGTAACTGTGATCTATTCGAGCTACAGGCCTCAGCATAAGCTCATAGAAATACACATGCAGCACCACCTGACTGACCATGGCCGCCTTGCCATGGTGACACGTTGCCGCGGATACAACACTGACGGGGAAACGATTGGCCAAGCTCGGCTCTAGCAGGAACAAACGCTAAAGTGAAGGTGGGTTTGGTCAGCGTGGTGCTCCGAGACGTGCAACACACGTTCACGCAGCTATTCATAGACACTCCAGAGCTGTGGTCCAAACACACCCTCGACAATTTCCCCACGGATGAGGAGCAGAAAGTAACTTAATATCCCACCAATGTAACGTCTGGTTTGCGATGTCCACACTGGGATTTCTGTAGCCAGAATTACATTTCAGTATTTTATTCTGTTATTAGGATTAAAGACTTGGACGGACTATGCAAAAGCACAAGTACGGGGGGGGGGGGGTGAATAATTTTGAAACCGGAGAAATCATTATAAGTTGCATTTTCAGATGAATTTGGCGAAACCACTTGAAGCATTCATCGTGTTTCACTATTTCAATTGCTTTTGTTTGAAGGTCTGTACATTTTAGACAATAAACCTGATTTCCAATGGGGGATGAATCATTGGTTTGTAACTGTACTATGATCAGACGTTCGCCTCCACTGTATCGCACCACCTTCTTATTTCAACGTGCCACACCGCTATTAGTCCAAACGTCCCCCGTCCCAACTTTTTTTGGAACGTCTCGCGTGCATCAATCTCAAAATAAACGTTCACCTTCAAAGAGCTACGCAGTTGATTTGGCAAAACGTCAAACACCTTGTCTCTAGACGTTTTTTTTTGTTTAAGAAATGAAAAACGTATAATCATCGATATGACATCATAACATTTATGGAAGGAGTCTCCAGTTCCAGCGCTTTGTAACAGGTTTCTCTCCGGCATGACAACCTCACCAGCCTCCTCTTTTTTTTTTTCTTCCTCCTTCCCTCTGGTGAAGGAGTAATCGTTGTGAATGGAGTCTGCATGCTCTCCCCACGCTTCGGGGGTTTCCAGAAACAGATTATCGTCATTTCCATTATGGTATAATTTCTGAAGAACTGATTAAAGATGCTTCAGCGGAAATGAATAAAAATCAACAAAATAATCGCCATGTAAATAACCAGACTGGAGTCTTTGAGGACAAGTAACACAGCAATCTGTGAATAAATAGAGGACGTGTGTGTTTTCACCTGGAACAAGGACATGGCTATAAATGCAGGGTGTGTGTGTGTGTGTGTGTGTGTGTGTGTGTGTGTGTGTGCCAAGCTTTCAAACACTAGTATAATCTGTGTGCACAGTTGCCTTCCCACTCGATTTCTCTCACTAGACGCTTAGTCATTCTTACAAACGGTCAAACAAGCGGACGATACCGCGAGCAATCAGAGAGACTGGAGTGTGAGATTGAGGTTGAGCAGAGCAGAGCTGTTTCGATATGACAACACAAACACCACCTGTTCGAGCCCATTCACACACACACACACACGAATCCGTCATCGTGCACACATCCCGTCATTCAGCTGATCCCTGTGCTTTATAGCGCACGCAGCAGCAGACCGGCACGAAGCTCCGAGTCACGCTGGTTTTCACGAGCAGATGGACACCGAGGCATTAAACGATCATATCCGGATAACTGCTTCAAATATCACAGTTTATTGAGTTTCACGCTGTGCTGAGTAGTTCAACACCGGTCTTGGCCAAAAGTCTAACTAGGTTTCGCAGATTATGCTAATTAGTTCACAATCGTAGTGGATGGAGATGCATGGTTCGAGTCTTTTTTTTTCTCCCTTTGGGATAACCTGAGTAATCGGGTGACGACCGAATTGTGTTTTACAGTTGATATGCACCAAAATGTAAAATCCTGCACTACAGAGCTGAAGAAGAAGAATTAGAAGAAGAAGAAGAAGAGGAAGAAGAAGAAGAAGGAGAAGAAGAACAAGGAGAAGAAGGAGAAGAAGGAGGAGAAGAAGAGGAGAAGGAGGAGAAGAACAAGGAGAAGAAGGAGAAGGAGAACAAGGAGAAGAAGGAGAAGAAGAACAAGGAGAAGAAGGAGGAGAAGAAGGGGAAGAAGAACAAGGAGAAGAAGGAGGAGAAGAAGGAGAAGACGGAGGAGAAGAAGGGGAAGAAGAACAAGGAGAAGAAGGAGGAGAAGAAGGAGAAGAAGGGGAAGAAGAACAAGGAGAAGAAGGAGGAGAAGAAGGGGAAGAAGAACAAGGAGAAGAAGGAGAAGGAGAAGAAGGAGGAGAAGAAGGGGAAGAAGAACAAGGAGAAGAAGGAGGAGAAGGAGGAGAAGGAGGGGAAGGAGGGGAAGAAGAACAAGGAGAAGAAGGAGGAGAAGGAGGAGAAGGAGGGGAAGGAGGGGAAGAAGAACAAGGAGAAGAAGGAGAAGGAGAAGAAGGAGGAGAAGAAGGGGAAGAAGAACAAGGAGAAGAAGGAGAAGAAGGAGGAGAAGGAGGGGAAGGAGAACAAGGAGAAGAAGGAGAAGGAGAAGAAGGAGGAGAAGAAGGAGAAGAAGGAGGAGAAGAAGGGGAAGAAGAACAAGGAGAAGAAGGAGAAGAAGGAGGAGAAGGAGGGGAAGGAGAACAAGGAGAAGAAGGAGAAGGAGAAGAAGGAGGAGAAGAAGGAGAAGAAGGAGGAGAAGAAGGGGAAGAAGAACAAGGAGAAGAAGGAGAAGAAGAACAAGGAGAAGAAGAGGAGAAGAAGAAGAAGGAGAAGAAGAAGGAGAAGAAGAACACGGAGAAGGAGAAGAACACGGAGAAGGAGAAGAAGAACAAGAAAGAGAAGAATCAGAGAAGAAGGAGAAGAAGAGCTCGCACCGTGACCGCCGGGCCACGCAGAGCTCGCACTGTGACCTCACATTTAGCTCATTTTGTTGAGGGGAAAAAAACACAATGCGATGCATGACCATAATTATTTTGAGCCCTTTCTTTAGTCTGAATTAATGCCCTTAACTAGCTTGCCAGATTTTATGTACATCATGATGCATGTTACATCATGTTAACGTACTGTACGTTTTCGGGCAACCAAGACATACACTGGGCAGCACTCTGGGGCTTCTAAATAAATAACCGGTCCACCCCTGCAGACACGCTGATGTGCTTTTAGGTTATTTACTGTAACAGTCAACATCATGTAAGTTGGGCTCCCGAGTGGAGCAATGGAACAGTGTTCATCCTACTCTCCGTAGATCCCGAGTTCGAATCCCAACAGTTCCAAAGCAATCCATGGCCACAAGTCCGAGAGCGCGAAACTGGCCGCGCTCTCTGGAAGGGACGGGTGTAATACTCTCTCTCTCTCTCTCTCTCTCTTTTCGATCACAGCGACGCTAGCCAATCATAGCTGAGCTCAGGTATGTCAAAGATGGCAGATCGCTCTTTCCTCGAAAGAGTGTTACGCTGTTCTGCGATGCGGCACGAGCAGACGCACGAAAAGATGCAATCGCCTGGATTCAAGTGTTAGGAGTTCTCAAAATCCATGACCTCGGTTTCTAACTCGCTGAGCATCAGGCTTTCCTACCATCAGACCTGTACTGTTACAGCCATTCTCCACAAGCATGCGATGTGTAAAATATACGACAGCTAACGCGATCGGGCCTGATCCGAGTGTCTGGATGCCGAATAAATCTGGCATGAAATCCCATGAGTCACGGTTAACGTGAGTGACAAGAAACGAGATTTAACACTGAATCACAACGTCTGTCTGCTTACGATCGTCATTACCCGACATGGCATGGCATTTCGGCTTCGCTCATTTTTTTTTTTAATCCCGAGACTGTACTGGACAAAGCAGAAGCAAAACAATTCTAGTCATACTTGGACGGATAAAACTGGAGCAACGTAACAGAGTTTCGTCTCTCAGCTCGGTGATCCCTCATCCTTCCAGACGGCCTTCGAGTGAGCAACCTTCGACATTTTTCTCAGTGTCTGTGCAATAAAAAAAAAAAAAAATGAACCAAAAGACACACGGTCACGAGGCCAGCTAGAAAACCCGCAGAGAACACCGTACACACTACTGACTGACTGTCATATAATCAAGGAGGTAACTCTGGAATTCATTTCCCAGCAGCCACTGCACCATGCTACATCACTGTCACATGACCACCTGCACCTGTATCACGTTTCTGTTTAACAGGCACTCCTATATATAGCCACTGCTGTACTGCTTCCTGGTCTTACGTATCGTCTATCTACGCTTTTGTCCACGCTTCCATGTTTAGTTTTCGCCACAGTATTTTGCCTCGTGTTATTGTGTTTGTTTCCTAAATGTTAGAAGATCTGCGCTTGCTTCCGTATCCATCTTTGTAACGTGACACTGACTAGCTGCGTTTACATGGACGACAATAATCCACTCTTAATCCGATTAAGACCATACTCTAATTAAGAAACTAGCATGTAAACAGCAATTTTTACTTACCTTCATCTAATTAAGGTCATGATCGAAGTAAGCAATAATGGAATTAAGACAGGTGGAGTACTCCTGTTTTAGTCGCATTATGGACGTGTAGTAGTGACATGTAAACACCTCAATCACATTACGAACGTCGTGTGGGGGTTTTCACCGCATTTTGCGACAGGACACGATCGCACACGGCAGTTTTACGTTTTACGGCGAACAAGAGAGTTCGGCCGCGTCCCAAATCGCATACTTTCCTACTATAGGCCTGTAGTGGGGAAAAATACATGCATCTCGGCTACTATATAGACGGTAACTACGCGATTTGGGACGCAGCCCACGGCTTCAAGCAGTCGTCTATTAGCACGTACAGCACGACAAATAATTAACCGCACTTGAAGCGTTCGAAAAAAATAAATAAATAAAAACACCCAAAACTGTATACGGTTCCGTAACGAAGACGAACTGTATGTCGATACGTGACATTCTGGAGGGACGTCGGACGGCGTGGCGCGGTGACGTAATGACGCGGGCTGTTAATCTAATTATGTTCTAGAACATGTAAAACGGGAACATGACAGGAGTATTCAAAAAGCGACTCACGTAAACACCTTAATCACATTATTATCTTACTCAGAGTAAGGTCAATAATTAGATTACTGCTGTCCATGTAAACGTAGTCACTGATCTAATATCAACAATATTGTGACGTCATGACGCATTATTCTGAAATGATTTGCATTTTAACATGAACACGTTTCATTTTTGTATTTTGCTGAACGGATGCTAAGGATCTTATTCTCGACCTACAATTACATCATAAAAAAAAAAAAAAAATGTTTACTGTTTTAAAAAAAAAATAAAGAAATAAAAAATAAAAAAAAATCACTGAACTCAGTTTTGCTGGCAGTTTGTTCGCAAACGTACACGTCACAATATTAAAAATGATATTAAATACAAAAGTATAAAGTATAGAATGTTGCGTGATA
>NC_071263.1:25119470-25131970 GCF_023375685.1 Ictalurus furcatus
TTCTAAATTTGTTGTATTGGCCATGTCCAGTGTTAATGCAATGCCTCTGATTGATTTTCCCTCTTTTCTCCGCTTCAAAATGGCTTGCTTTTCTCCCATAGACAGCTCTCTGATCTTCATGTTGGCTTATCCTTTTTTAACAACAAACGCAGTCTTCACAGGTGACACTACACCCAAGCGTAGATGTTCAGAGCTATTTACTGTTCAAACAAGCAATCAAACAGGACACACCTGGGTAACAACAAACACCCGTCTGTCACGTTCCAATATTTTTGCAACAAACTGGGTGGTCTGATACTAAATGTGCCATGTTCGACGTCATTTAACGCGTCTACATATAAATACCAAAGAATAAAAGCGGAAATTCTAAACTCTCTTCCTATTCATCGTTTGATTTCAAACCCAAATGTCGTCAGTCTACAGCAAAAACAAATGAACTGGCCTTGTACATCCTAGCCTCCGCACCCCCACAATGCACTGCACATTTAGCTGCAAATCACCAACGCCCGACTGCGCAGGTCTGAACGTGTTGGGTCTGATTCAAAGCTTTGAACCCAAACACACTCTGACTGCTCCCTCCCCCCTCAGATTAGCGCTCAGACGCTAACGCTAGTGGGCATCGAGTAACATGGCAACCCAGCTGTACCACAAAGCAGTGCCGAGTGCTGAAAAATTAATGAGCGAGATTGGCTCTTCAGAGACGATGACCTCAAAAGAGATGGGCTGGAAAAACGATATCAAAGCCTGTCACACATGACCACCCCCCGCCCCCCCACCCCCGCCCTCGCCCCCACACACACACACACACACACACACACACACCTCTTAAAGTGCCAAAAGGCATACGGCTGTGAAAATCAAAACTAAGAGGCCATTATCCTGCATTAGAGCGTTTACAAATCAAATTTACACGAACAGAAAAAGCACTTACTACCTCTCTTTTCCCCCGGGAGTGCACACGCACACACACACACACACACACACACACACACACACACACACACAAACTAATAATCCACTTCTCGAGATGATGCGAGATCTAAAACATTTCAGCAGGGTGTAAAAGTGATTTACTGCAACACTTCCAAAATCTGTAGCAGGAAATCTAAATAAATCTCTTGATTTTAAAGCTGCTAAAAATTCTTTTTTTTTTTTTATTTAAAAAAAAAATGTTATCTCCCAGATACGTGCCAAAAATCTCACACACACACACACACACACACACACACACACGCACACACACGCACACACACGCATATATATTCTCCACCTTCCTGCAATGGTCAAGTCACTTCTCAGCACTAATCATTTAGCACTGCGCAGGGATACTTCTCTTTAGCACGCTCAGCACCTCTCTCAACTTTCTGTGGAGCTTCGAGGGATAAACCAGAGGATTAGATCATCTTCAAACCCGATAACAAACGATTTTCAGTATAACCTGTTCATCATCTTTATCTCCGACATCAAAATCAAAACTAAAATCGTTAACATGGCTACTTCGCGCCGGCTTTCGAGAATCATAGCGGACGTTTCTGTGAATTGAAGCCATTGAGCCTTGAAGCTGAAGGTTCGGATTAATTCCCTCGGACAGCAGCTCGGACGAGAGTTCCAGCTGTAACGTAGATCACGCGTTTAGAGTAATGCGCTCGCTTTCTTTCTTGATCGTTTCTATAGTAACAGCTCACTAGCGGAGACTTGGATGGCAGACGCACCACATAATCTGCTGAATAATAAATGCCTTCAAAAATGATTTAAGAAAGGAAATGATGTTTGGTGTTTTTTTTTTTTTTTGTGAGATTTTGTAACAGTTACGGAAGGAGTCTCCAGCGTCGGCGCTTTGGAACGGTCAGGAAATCTTCCAACGCGGGAGAGGAGTCTGTGCGTTCCGCTTTCTGGGACCACGTTAATCCGGATGAATTTGAAAAACGCATCGGTCTGGCCTTCGGTCCACACGGAGATGGCGTATCTGTCCGGCGAAAACGGTGCTTTTTCGAATGGAACGCTCTCCCGAGTGGATACGTTTGAAAATGCGGGTTTCTGCGTCGCAGTGTGGACGGAGAAGATGGAGACGTTCGAAAACCAAGACAAAAAACAGGATGGGGGCAAATACTTTTTCACAGCACTATACGTGTTATTTATGTGTTTTTACTGAAGCAAAAAAAGGTTATCCAACACCTTTCACCCATGTGAAAAACTAACTGCCCCCATAAACTGAAAATCTGATTGTGCCGCCTCTAGCAGCAGTAACTGCAACCAAACGCTTCTGATAACTGGAGATCAGTCTTTCACTTACTTCTAGGACTTACTAGAAGGACTTACTAGATCCATATGCTTTGGATCCTTGTCTTGCTGCATAATTCAGCTGCGCTTGACTTTCAACTGACGGACTGAAGACCGGACATTCTCCTTTAGGATTTTCTGGTAGAGAGCAGAATTCATGTTTCCCTCAATTACTGCAAGTTGCCCAGAACCTGAAGCAGCAAAGCAGGGGTAGTGGCGGCTTGGCAGTTAAGGCTCTGGGTTACTGATCGGAAGTTCGGGGGTTCAAGCCCCAGTGTTACCAAGCTGCCACTGTTGGGCCCTTGAGCAAGGCCCTTAACCCTCTCTGCTCCAGGGGGCGCTGTATCATGGCTGACCCTGCACTCTGACCCCAGCTTCCTAATATGCTGGGGTATGCGAAAAAAAGAATTTCACTGTGCTCTACTGTATATGTGACCAATAAAGACCCTTTATCATTAAAGCATCCCCACACCATCACACTTCCTCCACCATTGATAAATATACCAGTTAAATACATGTGTATTATTTCTTACATTTTTCCTGAATGTGGAAAGGTCTTCTTGTTCCTTGTCTGAAAAAAGTTCCCGAAATACATCAATCTGACGTTATTTTTTTAAAAATATTTTATTACGATTATTTTAAAAAGGGAATAAATAAAGCTTGAATTCTTCGGTAAGAACGTCTGGGCTCTGGAGACACGTGAGGCTTTAGATTTTCTCCAGGATATTCTGTGAACACCAACACCACCTTGAACATCGAAAACAGGAACTCTGCCGAGCAAATGGACACGCTTTCGTGTTTACCTAAACATCCGGAGACCGAACAATGTGCAGGAAGCGGCGGCGGATGGCGTGTATCCTGACTCCTTTCATTTGGGAGAAGAGCAGACGTTTGTGCCTTGCAAAAGAGAAAACTGTTGACAAACATATGTATGGACTTTTTCTTTTTATTTACTTTATTTAATCAGTAATCATTATTATTTACATTTATTTGGCCAACGCCTTTGACCGAACGGGTGATGGTTTAGTCTCTGGTTCTTTAACAGTTGCAGGATTTAAACCTTAAATGTTCGATCAAATAGCGTGAAAACGTCTTTGTCGTGATATTGAAAAGATTGAGCATACACGCCACACCTCCTGCTGATTTCTGTTGGGTCTTCCCTCAGCAGAATACACACACGGTCACATTACTGGGCAGGCTTTTACAGCTTTTATTCTCCTAAATTAGCTTTGATTGTCGGTATAGCCTTTTTAAAAATGGCCTTTTTTTGTTTTTTTATCTCTTTCCATTATTAAAAAAACAGACTGTTCGCTTTAATGTAGTAATACTATATTGGGAGCAAGAGACAGAGAACACAGTGTATAGGGGGTGATGGAGTGTGTGTGGGCGTCTCATTAGTAGTCACGACTGTGGCTCCATTTCTCTCTCGGGCGCGCACACATGCACACACGCACATGCACACGGTGGAGTTCCACACCACTCAGGCCCAGGGCTACACTCAAGTGTTTTATGGTTAAAGCACACCATGCACTATTTAACCAGAACACTTGTGTGGAAGATAACGGAAGCGTGGCCGCGGTGTAGGTTACTAAAATAGGCATGGCCTCTGTGTAAGCTAATAGTGGGGGCGTGGCTTCTCCATATTGCTAATTATAGTGGCGTTAGCTATGCGTGTCCTAATGGTGGAGGCGCGGCCTCCGTGTTTCCTGGAATGAAGTGACCCTGGAATGAAAGAAAGAAAGAAAGAAAGAAAGAAAGAAAGACGTTCAGTCTTGCAGAGGTATAAATAAGGAGAAGTGTAGAGAGAAAGCGGAACAAAGAGAGATAAGGGTATGGAGAGAGTGCCGGGGTGTGGACGTCTCATCGTCTCATGTGTCATAGTCATGGCTGGGAGATTTACAGAGATAAGAGAGGAAGAAGAGGGCAAAAACAATGAGGACAAGAGAATATTTCATATATAAGGCGGCAAAGATGATGAACACGAGAAATGCATAAACGGGTGTGTATTTTTTTTTATCTTGCAGCTTTATTGAAACTCAAATGAAGTCGAGATGTTCGTTTACAATGTTTGTGACTGGTCAAATGACCATTTCTCAGAGATTCGAGTACTCGCATCATTTTCTCAGCCACAGCTGAAATGTCCAAAGAGAGATTCTAGCGAAGGGGGGGGATGGGAGAGAAAGAGTTCGAGAGAGAGATAGAGAGCAATAGAGAGCTACAGACAGATTATTTTCCACCCAACTGAAAAGGCCATTTCTAAAAGGTCAGGCAGCACTTCAAAACACCCAAACGTACACACGTGTTCAAACACGCTTATGAAATCCCAGAGGACTCCGAGCTGCGGGGAGGGTTAGTGGCAATGAAGCCTCCTTAAAACTGGATTATACGTCCTTTTAACTAAATGTCTGCATGTACAACCTGGCTGCCGGCTGGATCCTGCGGTTGTTTAGAGTAAACAACACTACAAGTCCTCGTTGCGCAACACTACAATGTATAACCGTTCCCTCAACTGACTAAACAAACTGGCGTGCGTCAGACACCATACTGTACTTAACAACTGTTATAGAGCGTTATTGAGTACTTCCTGGTTGTACTATTACGGTTAGTGTGAGGTCATGACAACAATCAAGACGACAGCGAAAAGGTTTAACAGAGCCCGTCAGTGTGAAATCGCTAAACATTTTACAGTCCGAAGTGGAAACCGGACAGACGGGGATGCTTCACGCCTGAAACGCCTTCTAGTGCAGGTCGCATTCCATCCTCCAGATGCACACAGGATGTGCAGGCGAGGGTGTGATCACAGCCACTTGATTTGCCGCCGCTTCTGTACGCGCCTGTAGGGTCGCACATTCCTGATCGTTAACCGTACTGCTCTTTCGCGATACGGATCGTTTTCCTATTGTGTGTATGCAGCACTAGAATATATCTAATTGATTTATTTATTAACCATCACAGTATTCCCCTTCGTGATCGTGACATCGCAGAAGAACGACATACGCTTGTCGAAATGGTCGTCTCGGCTGCTACAGATGAATCCTGATATTCATACGAAATAAACAAACGCCACCAGTTTTAACCCTCTATGCAAACGCGCTATTATTAAACGGTCACGAACACACTTTTAATAGAAAACAAGACTGCACAGCTTCAGGCTTCTGCACCGGCAGTTCAACACTGATCACTTCTGACCGCTGCCCACACTGTTCTCATCGACTGCAGGGCCCAGTGTCCTGACCTGCCCCTCAGGCCTGCCGTGTAGCCTAGACACAATTATACATGTGGATTCTTTTCCTAAACGAACAAACGAACGGATTCATTAACTGGAACAGAAACAGAATCAACAATCAATCAAATTAGAATAAACAGAATGGTTTATTTTAAATTGTCCGATAAAAAATTTCAGAAATAAAAACTTGAAAAATCCTACCTCTTAGCAACGGAATCCAAGTGATTTCATTCGTTAATTAAATGAAAGTACTACTGTTGGTTTATTTGAAGTTTCCGATCAAAAAAAAGAAAAGAAATGAAACGGTTTTAAAATCCTCATTGGGTCTCAGAGAGTTCTGGTAATGAGACCATCTCGAACTTGCTCATTAGGGATCCAAATCTAAATCCGTATCTGGATTTATTAGTATTATTATTATTATTATTATTATTATTATTATTATTATTTTAAGTCTGCTTTGTGACAATATCCACTGTTAAAAGCGCTTTATAAATAAAAATGCTTGCATTTTCTCATTTGTAAGTCGCTTCGGATAAAAGCGTCTGCTAAATGAATAAAGGTAAAAGTAAAAAAAAAAATACCTCTTAGCAAGAGACACAGAATAAAACTCTTAAATGCATGCAAGTAATTACTTCTACGGGTTGACTTGCATCGTTCTATAAAGCAGTGAATTAATAAATAAAATACTGAATAAAAAGAGATTTTTAATTAAATACTTCATTGCTTTATTTGAATCTTTCCACTAAATAAAAATAAATAAAATACTCAAGAAGAGATTTTTAATTAACTACTACTATTGGTTAATTTAAAAAAAAAAATCTTTTTAATTATTTTTTAATCTCATGTCTCTAAGCAAAATAAAAGGAATAATAAGTGTTTTACTGCATTTATTTCATTTAGTAATTATTCCATTTAAAAAAAAAAAAATATGCCATTTTAGCAACAGACACAGAATAAAAGGGATATTAAAATTAAACAAAGAAACAAAAAATGAAGAGCACCAAAAGCAAATTTTTTTTAAAAAAAATATCACAGAAATCATGTCTCGTATAAATCAAACCAAAACCAGCTACACTGAACGTGACCGTGTGAAAGAGTTACAGAACAACTCACTCACTACTCAATATACACTTTTTTTATTTACACCTATTTAACAGCTTATACCAAAAAAAATTAATCCCAGCACGTGTCAAAACATGTCTTGCAGTTCTCTCACACACACACACACACACACACACACACACACACACACACACACTTTCCAGAAAGCCTGATAACCTGCTGTTAAAATCCAGAAAAGAAAATGGAAGAAGTCCTAACACGCTGCCCTGAGACACTCCACTCATCACAGAGCCAAACCAGGTAGGAGACAGAGAAAGTATTTATTTATTTATTTTTTAAAAAAGACAAGATTTCAGATTGTTTATGTGTATTGTTAAACTCCCACAGCATTCATCACCCAACGGGACCGAGCTCAATGCAAAACCACAACCATGGAGACCTCCAGAGTATCAGTATCTGAATGGTCAATGAAGGACGAGTGTTTTTGGAGGGTTTTTTTGTTCATCTTGTCTTACCTTGACCCCTGGAGCGACCCCATCTTCAGCTGTGCTTTGTCCATTCTGGGGGGAAAAAGAAAGACATTTTTCAGAATACCGGTGTTTATAATTGCTGACATAAAAGGTGTGTTCGGCATGCAGACACATGTCTAATCATCACTAGTAGCACAGCAGGATCCCCTCCCCTCCCCCCAGCTCAGCCCAATTCCTCTGTAACGTCCATATTGTATTGTATAATAAAGAAAAATATTACAATGTGCATAAAACTGTTTGCTCCACCTCGTCCACCTGCGCCACTGAAAAAAGAAACCGGTTTAGAAGACAAATCATAAATAAATCATCTTTAGCTAGCCTACTCGACGAGTTAAAGCTCAGTTATATGCGTTTGGTTGCCTGGAAACACAGCTGTATTAACCAACAATGCATTGATGTATAGACGACTTAGCCAGTCGTCATCCTTTCCTGATAAAGTGTCTGAGGCAACAGAACGTCATGGTCAGAGGATTACGAGTTCAAATCCTGAAGAATGCCCCGACCGTGCGTGGCTGGGAGTCCGAGAGTGCGAAGAAAGGGTGTGGTCTCTGGGTGAGACGGATGGTTTTACTCTCTCCTGCAACAATCACTGGCCAATCACATGGCATCTGTGAGCTCATGTACGAGGAAAAGGGCGGATACCGCTTTCCAACGAGTGTGTTATGCCGCTTTGTGGCACTGCAGTTTAAAAAGATGCAGTTGGTTGGCTTCACGTGTCTGAGGAAGCACGTGCTCGCCTTTCACCCTCTCCAGTTGGTAGCTGTCATGTAGCAGGGGAGTGCTGGCGAGTGGGTGAGAACTGGCAGAACTAGCAAACTGGAAGAAAATGGGGTCGAGACAAAGTCAGCAAGACATCTGCCAACTGTGGTGCCAACTCTGTCTGTGAGCGGAGTCACTCGCACTGTAGTTACAGCATCAAGGCGCGTTACATCACTGTGTAGCACATTTTATATCAACATATGTACATACCAAATATACATTTGTATATACATAAACATACGAACATACCATATATACGCTTTTTTTGGTTGTTGAACATGAGGGGGGGAAAAAAGAAGCTCTGCTGACTATTCAATCAACACCACACTGAAGTTGCTTGCTCGACGGGCGACTAGGAATAACAAACTTTTTATTTATTTATTTTTTTAAATAGCCTGGACAGAGGGTACAGTGTCTTTGTGGTTAGCACGTTTGCCTCGCACCACTGGGGTCGGGGGTTCGATTCCTGCCTCCGCCCTGTGTGTGTGCGCAGAGTTTCATGTTCTCCCCATGCCTCAGGGGTTTCCTCTGGGTACTCCAGTTCCCCCCCAAGTCCAAAGACATGCACTGTAGGCTGACTGGAATGGGCGTGTGAAAATAAATAGAGAGAGAGAAAACAGAGCAAGAGAACGGGTGGGAGAAAATGAGAAACACAAAAAGAGTTTACAGTTGTGGCCGAGACACTGGAGAGCAATTTAACGCGCAATAAAAGCGGCATTAAAGAAGGCTGTTAAAGCCGATACACTGGCACGGTACTCGCTACTCACAGCGACCCTCTGCATGATGACTGTAACGATGGAGCTGGAGCAAAACTCCAGTATAGTAAACGCCGTATCTGTGGAGTGTGTGCGATTACCACCAACGAGAATTTCAACACGCGTTCCTGCACCGAGAAACGAACGAGAAACCTGTTTACTATAAACTCACTTCCAACAGAAACTCAAAGGAAGATTATCTGGATCGATTCTTCGTATTCCTTCCACTACTTTTACAGAAGAAAGATTTTGTGGTTGCGTCTTAATAACGTTATGCATCACAAAATCTTCGGGAAAGCAGAAGTACCCACATTTACTGCAAGTCAGATAAAGTTACAGAAGAACACCTAGAAGTGTTGGTAAGCCTTTTTCCTCATGAATGTCCTTTAATGAGAGTGCAACAGCTGTAGTTTTGAATTGACGTTATATGTAGGCATGCACTGTAAACATTTAACGGCCCACTTCTAGTTCAGTTTGGAGTAAACAGGATTTGTGGGCTTTTCTCAATGCAGGGAAAATGTGGAAAGTATTATCCATGGCAATGCTATATACACTACAGATGCAGTGCATTAAATATGCTGGTGTATTGTAGTAAATTCCTCTAAACTGTTGGTTCAAGACTTTATAATTCACAGCCCACAACGTTCCAAACTTGAAGGTACATCAAACTCCCAGACTAGAGGACACATGGCCCATCAAATCCCAAACCCAAGGGCTCCAAAACAATGGAAAAGTCCAAACTCCCAATCCTGAGGGTCCCAAAATTCAAGGACCCCCTAACTCCTAAACCCAGGGGTTCCAAAACACCAAACCCTGAAGGCAACCAAACCACTCAAAAGGTCCCCCCAAACCCTCACATTCAAAAGGTCCCCCCAAACCCTCACATTCAAAAGGTCCCCCCACAAACCCTCACATTCAAAAGGTCCCCCCAAACCCTCACATTCAAAAGGTCCCCCCAAACCCTCACATTCAAAAGGTCCCCCCACAAACCCTCACATTCAAAAGGTCCCCCCACAAACCCTCACATTCAAAAGGTCCCCCCAAACCCTCACATTCAAAAGTTCCCCCCAAACCCTCACATTCAAAAGGTCCCCCCAAACCCTCACATTCAAAAGGTCCCCCCCAAACCCTCACATTCAAAAGGTCCCCCAAACCCTCACATTCAAAAGGTCCCCCCACAAACCCTCACATTCAAAAGGTCCCCCCACAAACCCTCACATTCAAAAGGTCCCCCCAAACCCTCACATTCAAAAGGTCCCCCCAAACCCTCACATTCAAAAGGTCCCCCCAAACCCTCACATTCAAAAGGTCCCCCCAAACCCTCACATTCAAAAGGTCCCCCCAAACCCTCACATTCAAAAGGTCCCCCCCAAACCCTCACATTCAAAAGGTCCCCCAAACCCACACATTCAAAAGGTCCCCCCAAACCCACACATTCAAAAGGTCCCCCCCAAACCCTCACACTCCAAAGGTCCCCCACAAATTCCCAAACCTTGAGCCCCTAAATATGAGAACCCCCGAAACTTAACGGAGCCCAAACTCCAAAACTTGAAGGCCCTCAAACTCCCAATCTTGAAGGTCTCCCAAGGTGGAGGACCTCCAAACTCAAGGCCCACCACACTCCTAAACTGAAGCACACCCAAACTCGAGTGCCCACAATCTCTACTCTCTACTTAGATCAGCACTGCAAACCTTCAAGGCACTTAAAACTCAGCACAAGCTGAGATTTATTTGACAAACCCCTGTGCTGTATCCATGGCCGCAGGGGAAGGCCGGCCTCTCTGAGGTTCAGCAACCACACCCACAGCACTCTGAATCACTGTAGGTGTGTCAACGTTTAGTCGTTACATCAGGTCTCTACTTGTAACCACACAATTGAGACAAATAATCTTCCAGTATCATTAAATATTAAATTGTCATTGTGCATGTGCTGTTCGTTTTAGTCTCTTTCAGGCCCATGCTGCCTTTCTCGAGTTTTAGATGCAAGTAAGGCACAAAGAGTTTCTTATTAAAACACATTCACTTTAGTAAGAAATTCCTAAGACAAGAGGAAGGGCAGCGTCAACCTTCTTTCATCCATGAATATCAACGGTGATTGGCCAAAGCATACTGCATGTCCTTCAGTGTTTCAGAGACATTAATTGGTACAGGCAGCAGCCATGTAGGATCAGGAGTGGACAAATCAGTAGCCTGTGCTCCCGAAACAAGCAAGTTTGAACGTCCGGGCTGATTTTATTTATTTATTTATTTATTTATTTATTTATGGTAGACAAGTACGGTCAACAACAAGAAAAAAAGAAAAAATAAACTCCACTCTAAATTGACTTTCACGAAACATCATTTTTCACTTGGGATGTACCCTATACGGCCAAAAAGTTTGTGGACACCTGACCGTCACGCACGTATGTGGTTCTTCCAAACTGTTGTCACAAAGTTGGACGCGCACATCTGTACAGAACGTCTCCGTGTGCTGTAATATTACAAATTTCCCTTCCCTGAAACTGAGCGTCCCAAACCCATTGCGGCCCCTGTGCACAAAGCAAGCACCGTGAAGACATGGTTCGCCAAATTTGGAGTGGAACAACTCGAGTTTCCTGCATCGAGCCCTGACTTCACCCCCTCTGAACACCTTTGGGATGAACCCCAGACCTCCTCACCAATCATGACTGCCTGATCTCACTAACGCTCTTGTAGCTGAATGAACACAAATCCCCACAGCCACGCCCCAAAACCTAGTGGAAAGCCTTCCCAGAAGAGTGGAGCGCATTAAAACAGCAAAGCGAGGAATAAATCTGGAACGGGATCTTCCACAAGCACATACGGGTGTTATGATCGGGTGTCCGCAAACTTTCGGCCGTAGGACGCATGTTTTAAACGTGACGCAGTACATATCTCTAAATCTTCTGAAATGACATCCCGTGGCCGAGGCGTGATCTGATCTGGCTGATGGAAGAGCTATTTTTACTAGACGGATTCATTAGTGTCTAAGGATGACGCGATGCTCGGTGATGGAACCGAGCAAAATAGAGTGTAGCATAACGCCAGTATAGAATTCTCTTGCAAGCACGCTACGTCACCTCGCAGTTAAGAACATCAAGAGAAACAAAAACGCTAGCCAGATACAGACTCGAATAACGTCTTTCACATGATTTCTTATCGAGGGCGCAAATGCGATGTGCTACATGATCATCTCATTTTTTCCTCTTAGTCCGTATTAATGCACTTAACTAACCCGTCATACATTACTACATACATTATGATCGTAACACACGCACCTTCCCAGCAACACTGCTGCTCAGTAGACCATAACTGTGGATATTTACTGTTTGTATGAACTAGGGATGTCACGATACCAAAAATCTACTAGTCGGTACCGATACCTTCAAAAGTACACGATACTCGATACCACGGTGTGGTTTAAAAAAAATAAAAATTAAAAAATTAAATTAAAAACCTCTCCTGGAGGACATCCTCCTCTGGCTGATACTGGCAAAGAGAGAGAGCGAGTGAGAGAGAGAGAGAGAGAGAGAGAGAGACGGGGATATGTTAGTTATCAAACACTGTCTTTAAACCTAACATGGTGAACAAATTATATTATAGAATTCAAGCAATTTTACTGGGGTTATCTCATACAGTGTAGCAAGTCATAATCTGGAAAGATCTTTGTAATATCACCGTCTAAAACTGGATTTAAAGACAAGCAAATTAGTAATTGAATCACATGAAAATGAATCACATGTAAATGAATCATACGTAAATGAATCACATGTAAATGAATCATATGAAAATGAATCAATAAATTAAAGACAAACACTGTCTGACAATGAGTGGAGGCTACAGTGGAGGTGCACTCCTAAACGTGCACGCATGCACACCCCCACCCCTTAT
>NC_071263.1:25136970-25184470 GCF_023375685.1 Ictalurus furcatus
CTAACCGATACGGCTCAACGATTTTGATGACATCATTCTACACTTCAGCTTCTCATCAGACTTTCGGTCCAATCAAACGCTCTTTAAAATCTGAAGTGTCCCGCCCCAAACATTATAAAAATCCATGGTACTAACGGTCAAGTACGGTTTAGTCCGGGTTGTGACGCAAGCTAAATGCTACTGGCTATTTAAAAAGGAGGCGGAGCCACTCGATATGCCCCGCCCTGACTTCCTTGTTTCGGTGGAAATTACGTCAACACATCGAATCACGCTGCACGTTCCGGGGCACTTTGTGGGGACTTTAAATGTCCGAAGATTCACAGTGTTGAAATCACTTAACAACAAAGGGTTTCACGTGTGTATCTGATCATTTAACATCCATAAAAATTATGAAAATTATACACACAGAAGAGTCAAGAAAAAAAACAAAACAAAAAAAAAAACCATCCAGTGACGTAACTGCAGTAATAACAGTGGATGTAGAAATCATTAAGCACAGTATGCAAAGTTTATTTTTACCACGACATGAGTCACCTGCTCTTTTTCTATCCGGTTTCAGTCCAATATCAAAGTACACGTGAAAGCGTGTTTATAACCAGCATTTACAACATGCTACAGATCAAGACCTGATCAATTATTAGCACCTGCCAAAGTCTACATATAGACCAAATTACTACTAACGTGTGAAATAGTTCTTTTAAACCTGAACTTGTACCACAATCAAACAAACGCTGGAAAATGAATGGTGACCAGACAGAAAATAGTCCTGCAGTTCCTCAGTGCATTCGACCAACCGTGAGAAGATGCCGTAATAAAACAGTTCCTGTTACACAAGTGTGTGCTCAGAATTATATAACCTCAGGCTACAGTTCTACTGCACAACTTTACAGTCCCAGGAACCAGAGAGAGAGAGAGAGAGAGAGAGAGAGAGAGAGAGAGAGAGAGGGATCATGAGAGGAACCAGAAAGAGGGAGAGAGAGAGAGAGAGAGAGAGAGAGAGAGAGAGAGATCATTAGAGGAACCAGAGAGAGAGAGAGAGAGAGAGAGAGAGAGAGAGAGAGAGAAAGGGATCATGAGAGGAACCAGAAAGAGGGAGAGAGAGAGGGATCATAAGAGGAACCAAAAGAGGGAGAGAGAGAGAGAGAGCGAGCATGAGAGGAACCAGAGAGAGCGAGAGAGAGGTCATGAGAGGAACCAGAGAGAGAAGGAGAGAGAGAGAGAGAGATCATGAGAGGAACCAGAGAGAGAGAGAGAGAAAGGGATCATGAGAGGAACCAGAAAGAGGGAGAGAGAGAGGGATCATAAGAGGAACCAGAAGAGGGAGAGAGAGAGAGAGAGAGAGCGAGCATGAGAGGAACCAGAGAGAGCGAGAGAGAGGTCATGAGAGGAACCAGAAAGAGGGAGAGAGAGAGATCATGAGAGGAACCAGAGAGAGAAGGAGAGAGAGAGGGATCATGAGAGGAACCAGAAAGAGGGAGAGAGAGAGAGAGAGAGAGAGAGAGAGAGAGAAAGGGATCATGAGAGGAACCAGAAAGAGGGAGAGAGAGAGAGAGAGAGAGAGAGAGAGAGAGAGAGAGAGAGAGAGATCATGAGAGGAAACAGAAAGAGGGAGAGGGAGAGAGAGAGATCATGAGAGGAAACAGAAAGAGAGAGAGAGAGATCATGAGAGGAAACAGAAAGAGGGAGAGAAAGAGATCATGAGAGGAACCAGAGAGAGAGAGAGAGAGAGAGAGAGAGAGAGAGAGAGAGAGAGAGAGAGCATGAGAGGGACCAGAGAGTGGGAGAGGGAGAGAGAAAGATCATGAGAGATGAACCAGAGGGAGAGAAATGAGGGAGGAGTGTGAGTGAGTGAGTGAGTGAGTGAGTGTGTGTGTGTGTGAGTGTGTGTGTGTGTGCTGAGTGACAGTTGATGATAACTCTCTGGTGACGGTGTACAGAGCAGAGTCCCCCTGTGAGTCTCCCGGTGCTGCAGGTCAGGAAGGGGCTGCAGGATTCCACCGGGACGGGTACAGTGCACAGTGCACAGTGTAGTGGCGCATGAACGTCTGTGACTTCTCTATTTCTGCATTAACATGACCTCAAACTCTCAGATTTGTCCTAAAAGTAGATAAAGACAACCCAATGAAACAAATGAGACAAGAATTACACTTGGTCATTTATTTATTGAGGAAAACGATCCAATATTACATATCTCTGAGCGACAAAAGTATGTGCACCTTTGCTTTCAGTATCTGGTGTGACCCCCCTGTGCAGCAATAACTACAACTAAACGTTTCCGGTAACTGTTGATCAGTCCTGCACATCGGCTTGGAGGAGTTTCAGCCCGTTCCTCGGTACAGAACAGCTTCGACTCTGGGATGTCGGTGGGTTTCCTCACATGACCTGCTTGCTTCAGATCCCCGTCCTTTAAATGAAAACAGGACGCTCACTCGCACCTGACTGTCATCCCAATGAATTTCAACTTCAAGTTAAACTGCTAATCCTAGACATTCACATACTTTTCCCACTCACAGATAATGTAATATTGGATCATTTTCCTCAATAAATAAATGACCACGTATAATATTTCCGTCTCATTTGTGTAATCGGGTTCTCTTGGATCTTCTTTTAGGACTTGTGTGAAAATCTGATGGTGTTTTAGGTCATATTTATGCCAAAATGATAGAAAATTCCAAAGGGTTCACAAACTTTCAAGCACCACTTTGTACCACATAGCGCTTTTTTTCCCCCTTCTCCAACTAGTTATTAGTTATATACCCACCCACAATATTTCCTAATGAACTCTGTTAGAAAGGGATATAACGAAGAACGTGTTGAAGGAGCTTTTTCCTCACACCACATCGAACCTGCAGATCAATTTCTGTCGCAGCTCAAAAGCCAGGAGACCAGACGTGCTGAAAAGGTTCATTAAATTCTACTGTATAGGAATTCGGCTCAGTGATTCGCTTCCCTGTGTGTCGAGTGCATCGGGGGGGGGGAACGTACGCACACGTCTGCCAGCCCACGTTTCTGAGGGGGCTGGCAAACCACCGCTAATAGAAAAGCTGATCAAGAGGAATACTCATCATTAGGCTGCGCTCGCTTCAACTCCGTGCCCGCTTTCTTCGCACTCCAACTTTCTCATTTGGAAAGTGAGACAACGTGAGACACGGCCACGAGTTCTCCTCAACTACAGTGTAAAAATCACTCGCTCGAGGATTCTGCCATCACTGAAACGAACACAAAATCAAATAGAACTCCGCAATATTCAGATTAGGGCGGAGACGCGTCATGTGACGTCGTCAGGTAGAGACGTGCATTCACGTGCGTCGAACACGAGTACAGCTAAAAGGTCTCGTTTACCGACAAACATCACGGTGAAAGACCGTACACAACTATTTCGTGCGATTGCAATTTCACCAATTCAAGTAGTTTCCCGTTTCTTAAATAAATAAATAAATAAATAAACAAATAAATAGATACTTCTACGTCCATCTATTCTTCCCATTGCAGTCAATCATGAGACTTTCCTATCCATTTTTCTCAGCATACGTGTTCACGTGACGTCCAAACGTTTAGCCTGATGTTTAGCGTGAAACATCAGGCCTAATCGAGCCTAATAAAGGGGTTAACAAACATCCTGGACTCAAAGCCGGTCTTTCTCACACGTCACATGGACGACAATAATCCGATATTAACCCGATGAAGATGATAATCTGATTAAGAAACTAGCATGGAAACAGTGATTATTGATGACCTTAATCCTCGAAGTAAACACAAACGGAATTAAGACGTGTGGAGTATTCCTGTTTTAGTCGCGTTATCGATGTGTATTACAGACATGTGAACACCTTAATCACATTATTAACGTCGTGTGAGAGTTTTCACCGCATTTTGCGACAGGACACGTACACACACGGCAGCGCTCAACCGTTTGACGGCAAACAAGAGAGCACGGCTGCGTCCCAAACCGCGTACTTACCTGCTACAGTATATAGTAGGAGATATACATGTATCTCGGCTAGTAAGTACGCGGTTTGGGACGCAGCCCACGGCTTGAATCAGTCGTCTATTTGCACGTACAGCATGACAAATAATTAACCGCACTTGAAGCGTTCGTAAAATTAAAAATGAAACACCCAAAACTGTATACGGTCCCATAACGAAGATGATTTGTATGTCGATACGTGAAATTCTGGAGGGACGTCAGACGTAATGACGTGTGCCGTCAATCTATCTATGTTCTATAACACGTAAAACGGGAACATGAAAGGAATATTCTAAAAGCGACTCATGTAAACACCTTAATCAGAATACTGTCTTATTCAGAATAAGGTCCATAATTAGATTACTGCTGTCCATGGAAACGGAGTCAGTGTGATTGTATTGTTGCAAATCACATTATTGATATTAGCTGGTCATATAGTGACAACACTGCAGCTCGAAAAGATGCGTGTGTGTTTAAAACTGGCAGAAGAATAAACACACAGCACACTCCCTTACTGAAACACGACAGATGAAACATGGTGCGCTCTGCAAATCTGTACGGGTAACGGTCTTCCACAGCGGGAGACAAAGCAGGGAGGAGAAGAAAAAAAGAGAAAAAATATATATATACAGAGAGACCGAGAGACAGAGAGCGAGAAAACGCCGGAGACAGGAATTTAAAAAAAAAAAAAGAGAAGAAAAAAGAAAGAACAATTCAGTGTATGAATACGTCTGAGATCTGGATGACCCTCTCGCTACACTGTACCTACTTGAAAATAATCTACACAAACAGCAAGCCACCTACACAACCACCCACATATTCTCTCTCTCTCACACACACACACACACACTAGAATAGCACAAGCAATCAGAGAGGCTGGACAGATCCCTCACTCACTCACTCTCTAAATAAGATTTTTTATTTTTTTATTTTATTCACAGTGAGGATGTATTTGAATTCATTGCAGTGTCTCCTTCACTGCTGCCCTATAGTGGACGGTGGATAGAGGACGGTGGAAAGAGAATAGAGGACGGTGGACAGTGGACAGTGGATAGAGGACGGTGGACAGAGGACGGTGGACGGTGGATAGAGGACGGTGGATAGAGGACGGTGGACAGAGAACGGTGGACAGTGGATTGAGGAAGGAGGGACAGTGGATAGAGGACGGTGGACAGTGGATAGAGTATGGTGGACAGTGGATAGAGTATGGTGGACAGTGGATAGAGGACAGTGGACAGTGGATAGAGGACGGTGGACAGTGGATAGAGGACGGTGGACAGTGGATAGAGGACGGTGGACAGTGGATTAAGGAAGGAGGGACAGTGGATAGAGGACTGTGGACAGTGGATAGAGGACGGTGGATAGAGGACGGTGGACAGCGGATAGAGGATGGTGGACAGTGGACAGAATGGTGGACAGAACGGTGGACAGTGGATTGAGGAAGGAGGGACAGTGGATAGAGGATAGAGGACAGTGGATAGAGGACGGTGGACAGCGGATAGAGGATGGTGGACAGAACGGTGGACAGTGGATTGAGGAAGGAGGGACAGTGGATAGAGGACAGTGGATAGTGGATAGAGGACGGTGGACAGCGGATAGAGGATGGTGGACGGTGGACAGAACGGTGGACAGTGGATTGAGGAAGGAGGGACAGTGGATAGAGGACTGTGGATAGAGGACGGTGGACAGTGGATAGAGGATGGTGGACCGTGAGGTTATTTCAGATCAAATATACAGCAGTCTAAAAGAACCTAAATGTATACTGTTGGCAAGGTTCACGCAGGGATGGCTGTTGCAGATCATCATCAGATATCGAGACTCCACGAGTATTTCTCCTGTTCCAGGACACCGCGCACACACACAAAGCGCATCAGTCACTGTGTCACTTATCAGTTTACGACTGGTTGCGCGAGTGTGTGTGTGTGTGTGTGTGTGTGTGTGTGTGTGTGTGTGTGTGTGTGAGTGTGTGTGTGTATATAGTGATTGAGAGCGAGTGAATCCCTGCCTCGACATAACATCACGCCACAATATATCATTTGTTAATCATTACAACAACGCTGATCTTTGAGATAGCAATATAACAAAGGCCCCAATCCAAACGCATAATTTAGCTAACATAACGCTCGGAAATCTCCAACATTCAATGTATAGTTACATTTAATGCTGGAGGTATTAAAAAAAATGATTTAAAAAAAAAAAAAATCTATGCTACGACAGATATAAACATTGTTTACATCTTATACGCTTAATCAGTTTTATTGTGGTGTAAAACACAACAGAAGTTCACAGAGGAAATGACACCGTATCGACAACTCCCATTTACAAGTCCCTGTGAAAAATGGTTACTATAGAAACGATAACATACTTGAACGAGCCCACGAGAATTCAAAATGGAAGTTTTGCGGCTTTTAGTACGAATGCGCTCGCTTTAAGGTTATCTATAAGCCAGTGCGCTCCAAAACAACGACAAAATTCACTATGCATTCAAAATGTACAGTCTCTCTCTCTCTACCACCGATACGGATCAACAATTTTGATGACGTCATTCTGCACTTCAGCTTCTCATCAGACTTCCTGTCCAATCAAATGCTCTCTAGAGGCTGAAGCGTCCCGCCCCCAACATTATAAAAACCCATGGTACTAACGGTCAAGTACGGATTAGCCCGGGCTCTGAGGTAGGATAAACGATATTGGCTATTTTAAAAGGGGGCGGAGCCACACGATATGTCCCGCCCTGGCTTCCTTGTTTCAGTGGAAATTACCTCAACACATCGAATCACGCTGCACGTTTTGAGGCACTTCACGGGGATTTGCGGTTTGCCTTGCACCTTCTGACCAATCAGATTTGAGAATTCAACAGCATTGTGGTATACTGTATGTAAGAAATGTATCACACCTGGATGTGCTGTTATACTGTAGGATTTTACCAGAGCGTTGACCCCCCCGACCCCCCACCCCGAGTTGACCATTTTCCAATACGAGTAGGCGCTGTAGTGTTTTATAATGATCATACAGAGGACTGTACAGGCCTGAACCCGTTAACATACCAAAAATAAGATGGGCCTTCATAAACAATCTCTCTAACTCACACCACAACACTTCATTTGAGCCATTTGTGAGTAGGCTGAAGGGGCTGAGCACCAAATATAAACAGGTTTGTTTGGAATGAGGTTGCGAACAGGAAGTGTTTAAGAGGCTCCAACTCCGAGAACACCCAAACACAGCTGGCCAAGCATACAGAACGTTGTACAGACTTCCCAGAACCAGTAGAACCATTAACACTAATACTACATACATTTTAAAAAGGTTCAGTACACTCACTTTCCCATCGATCCCAAGTTTTATTTCAAAACAGAGTCTACCGACAAATCCAGAGACAATCTGACTATAGGGTTGCTCGTGGCTTTGGAGAGTCGAGTACCCTTTCGTCTCCTGAGAATGTAGTTCGAGTACCGTTTTTTCTCCAGGGTATTTAGTACCCTTTTTTCTCCTGAAAGTGTGGTTAGTACCCTTTTGTACCTCTTGAAAGTGGTTAGTTTCCTTTCCCCCCTCCTGAAAGTGTAATTAGTACCCTTTTCCCCCCCTCCTGAAAGTGTAGTTAGTACCCTTTTTTTCCTCCTGAAAGTGTAGTTAGTACCCTTTTTTCCTCCTGAAAGTGTAGTTAGTACCCTTTTTTCCTCCTGAAAGTGTAGTTAGTACCCTTTTTTCCTCCTGAAAGTGTAGTTAGTACCCTTTTTTCCTCCTGAAAGTGTAGTTGGTACCCTTTTCCCCCTCCTGAAAGTGTAGTTGGTACCCTTTTCCCCCTCCTGAAAGTGTAGTTGGTACCCTTTTCCCCCTCCTGAAAGTGTAGTTGGTACCCTTTTCCCCCTCCTGAAAGTGTAGTTGGTACCCTTTTCCCCCTCCTGAAAGTGTAGTTGGTACCCTTTTCCCCCTCCTGAAAGTGTAGTTGGTACCCTTTTCCCCTCCTGAAAGTGTAGTTAGTACCCTTTTCCCCCTCCTGAAAGTGTAGTTAGTACCCTTTTCCCCTCCTCAAAGTATAGTTAGTACCCTTTTCCCCCTCCTGAAAGTATAGTTAGTACCCTTTTCCCCCTCCTGAAAGTATAGTTAGTACCCTTTTCCCCTCCTGAAAGTATAGTTAGTACCCTTTTCCCCTCCTGAAAGTATAGTTAGTACCCTTTTCCCCTCCTGAAAGTGTAGGTATTACCTTTTTCCCCTCCTCAAAGGGTAGTTAGTACCCTTTTGTTCCTCTTGAAAGTGTAGTTAGTGCCCTTTCCCCCTCCTCAAAGTGTAGTTAGTACCCTTTTCCCCTCCTCAAAGTGTAGTTAGTACCCTTTTCCCCTCCTCAAAGTGTAGGTATTACCTTTTCCCCTCCTCAAAGTGTAGTTAGTACCCTTTTGTTCCTCCTGAAAGTGTAGTTAGTACCCTTTTCCCCTCCTCAAAGTGTAGCTGGAACTCATTTTTTCTCCTGAGTGTAATTATATGTATATTTTCCCTAAGCACCACCACACCCACCTTCTGTCCCGTACTGTACCACTGAACTACAAACTAATACTACTACTACTACTACTAATACTACTACTACTACTACTAATAATAATAATAATAATAATAATAATAATAATAAGTCCCATGTGTGTGTCCTACTCCAACATTTCTGGGGGGAAAGTTTCTGCGTCCTGAACCCCCGAGCTATCTGTAACAGGAGCTAAATCCTGTCTGGAACGCTGAGCAGTCCTGGGAATGTTCTTAATCTTCACCGACAGAACACCGGACCGACCACCTGAGTTAGCATCGCAGCTAAAAGGCTCCAGGTGAGCTGAGCTACCTGGACCGGGTTAAGGGTTAATGGCGACACTGTTTCAGTGGAAACCATTCATGTTCTCAGCACGGGGTTCGAGCGTCTTACCTCCGTCTCCAGCTGCACCAGCTCCATTTTGGGCCATGGCTCTGCAAGCTGCGCGAGCGGCATTTTCCCCGGTGTGTGTTTGTATAGTTTAGTTTCCTCTGAAGTGTAGAAATGTAACGGGAGCCGCTCTCTCCGGTGTTGATGAAGCAAACCCCGGTGGTGACGTTTGGTTACCGCGTCGGTCCTCGGATGAGCAGCTGGATGATCAGTTGTACTCCGAGCTCACGCGCTGAACAAACGCAATCCGTGCTGGAGATGACGCTCGCGACGGGATTCCTCACGGTTCTCCTCTAAAAGAGCTCGCGGTTGTGCAGGTGAACACGCGGTTACCGGAAGAGCTTTTTCCCCCCCTTCATACGCGCATTCCTTTAAAAGGCGATGGAAACACGGCTTCCCCGCAGACAGCTGTCGGTAACGCTACTCTGGTAAAACGATGCTTCCGTGCTGCGCGCGCTCGCACGGCTGACAGTGTTTCTAAATCTGCGAGCACCGGCGTGACCCTCCTCGGCTGACTGGTTCCGCTCTGAAACGACTCGAAGCCCTCGCTCTCTGAACGGAGAAGCGTAAAAGCGCACGAGCCCCGACGCGTGCACGCGCTGTGCAGCGCCACCTTCTGGCCGCCGCGTGCACAACTGCGTTTAAACGTTCGGCGCGCGCTCAAAAAAGAAACCCAACGAGTTCTCAATTGAATAGGGGGGAAAAAAAACGCTTTTGATAAGAATTATACCACGCATGCGTTAATGATCCCTCTGTGGTTATATAATGTACAATATAGTGTGTTTATATAAGTACAGAATGCTATCTTTATTTCTTTTGATCAGTTTACATGCAAACCCGTGTTTCTGTGAGCAGCTTTGCTTCTAGTTATGTATTCAAAAGCACTGATGAGTCTTTGATTAGATTCGATTAGATTGATACCTATCAGCCATGTGTAGGTCCCCCTTGTGCTGCCAAAACAGCTCTGACCCATCGAGGCATGGACTCCACAAGACCTCTGCTGTGGTATCTGCTACCAAGACGTTAGCAGCAGAAACTTTAAGTCCTGTAAGTTGAGATCTGGGGAATTCGGAGGCCGGTTGAACACCTTGTCATGCTCCTCAAAACATTCCTGAACAAATTTTTCAGTGCACCTGCTGAAAGAGACCACTGTTATTAGCGCATGTAGGGGTGTACTCGGCCTGCAAGAATGTTTAGGTAGGTGGTACGTGTCAAAGTAACATAACATCCACATGAATGCCAGGACCTAAGGTTTCCCAGAAAACATTGCTCCATAGTCCCATAGGGCATTCTTGCACCAGCTCTTCCCCATGTAAACGACGCACACGCACTCGGCCGTCCTCATGATGTAAAAGAAAACGTGATTCATCAGACCAGACTACCTTCTTCCATTGCTTCTTAGTCCATTTCTGATGCTCACATGCCCATTGTAGGTGCTTTTGGTGATGGGAAGGGATCAGCATGTGCACTCTGACCGGTCTGCAGCTACACAGCCCCATACGCAGCAAGCTGTGATGCACTGTGCGTTCTGACACCTTTCTATCAGAGCCAGCGTGAACTTTTTCAGCGCTTTGTGCTACATTAGCTCTTCTGGGGGATCGGCCTAGCCTTCGTTCCCCGCACACATCGATGAGTCTTGAGCGCTGATCACCCTGTCGCCGGTTTACTGGTTTTTATCCCCTGGACTACTTTTGGTAGGTACTAACCACTGCATACTGGGAACACCCCACACGACCTGCCGTTTTGGAGATGCTCTGACCCGGTCATCTAACCATCACAATTTGGCCCTTTCAGAGTTACTCAGATCCTTACACTTGCCCATTTTTCCCGCTTCCAACACATCAACTTCAAGAACTGTCTGTTCAGGTGCTGTCTAATAGACAGTATCCCAGCCCATGACAGGTGCCATCGTAAGGAAATAATCAGTGTGATCTTCTGCCGTTGTAGCTCATCCGCCTCAAGTTTTGACATGTTGTGATGCATTTCTGCCCACAGAAGTGCTGCTCACTGGATGTTCTGTGTTTTCCACACCATTCTGTGTAAACTCTACATACTGTTGTGTGTCAAAATCAGAGAAGCTGTAGAAGAGAAGAAGAGATCAGCAGTTTCTGAAATACTCAAACCAGCCCATTCAAGATGCAAAGCTTTATTTGTCACATGGTACAAAGGTGCAGCGAAATGAGATGAGGCAACTCCGAAGACTGTGCATAACAAACAGTTAATAGACTATAAAGTCTATATACAATGGGTATAAGGTTACAGGCAAGGTTAAAGTTAAGATGACACATGCAAGACCGTACAAAAAAAAAAACCACACACACACACAAATGAAAAGTATGTATATATGTCTGTATCTATGTAAGTATGGGCATATGTAAATACATAGCGTCCACTGCATGTGTAAATATCCTGTATGTGGCTTGTTGGAGTCCGGGGTTCTGATGGCTTTGGGGAAGAAGCTTCTCCTTGGCCTCTCTATGTGGTTGTGGAATGGCACCAACAATCGTGACCCGGTCTAAATCACTGAGATCACGGTTTTCCCCGATCCTGATGTTTGACATAAACTCTAACTGAAGCTCTTGACCTGTATCTGCACGATTGTCTTCACTGCCCTGCTGCCACATGATTGGTTGGATAATTATATGATTGAAATACTCATAGGACAGTACAGTATAGTATGGGATGTTTTGGACAAAATTCTGTGAGGCTGTCGGAGGTTCGAGATAGGTGATGACGTGCATGCTGTAGTCAAAACACAATTTAAGCAATACGCAGGAGTTGGAATTTTGACTTGTATGGTATTCGAAACGTATTATACGCCAGCTGGGTTCTACTCAGAGGATTAGACCTACTTTTAAAAAGATATTTTCAGTTTATGCTCCTTTTTCTTTTGTCAATATCTCTGCTCCATTTTCGTTTGTCCTTTATCAGTCCTTCCTTTGCTGCGATGAGACTGGACGTACTAAAAAGCCGATCACAAAAGGTTTTTTGGGGGGGTTTTTTTCCCCCCAATACCCATACAGTTTAACATTCAGTTTTGCAAAAAAAAGCAAGCAAACATACAAAAAAACCCCACATACAAGTAAAATTATACCTAGTAATATATTTTGCGTTACATACAATGCAATGTTTCTTCATGACTATACTGTATAGCAGTTCCTGCACGTCGATTTCTTGTCAGTCTTTTTTTCACAACACAGCAGTTTATTTGTGATGTTAAAACCATGAATACTATTGACTATTCTGTCTAAACACTTCACCCTGTGGCCTTCCTGTTCATATGGTACTTAGTATAAGCTTCAGAAAACCACAAGACAAGTAAAAGGCTTTTAGAGATCAGAATTGTCTTCTCTCTCTCTCTCTCTCTCTCTCTCTGTCTGTGTGTGTGTCTCTCTGTGTGTGTGTGTCTCTCTCTCTCTCTCTCTCTCTCTCTCTCTCTCTGAATAAATAGCATTTAAAAAGTAATTCCCTTAAATCACAATGTAAAGTAACATACAGATGTCTAGATCAGATAGGCTTACATATCGGATACAAAATCATACAGTAGTACTGAGAACTGTTCGATTTCTATTAGGTGTGGTTTCTCTAATATGTATGTCTGTCCATCTGTATGTCTTTGGCTCGGACTGGCTGCAGTGCTCAGACTCCATTCTCCAGAGAATCTGGCAAGGCACCAAAAACGTAATACTCTAATTTAATACTCATGTCAAAATCTAATTCTCACGCACCGGTAGTGCTAATGCAGCGGTCAGTTCCACTCCTGGAGTTTCCTGGATTGATTTAATAGAAACGTTCACAAGTATACAGAACGTGTTCTACTTTATTACATTCAACCATTTTTATTGTATGACCGAATCTAGTATAGCGAAAAGATGTTCTTGGGTATAAAATTTCAAACAGGTTAAAGCTCTGAAGCAGTTTGTTATGAGCTGTGAGGAGAAAAGTCACATCAGGAATCAGGAAAATGGCCATCACAAGACCTAAGATGGAAAATGTTGACTTTTCACAGTGCTGGAGGAATGTGAAATGTATAGAAATGAAATAAACACAAAAACACGACCAAATAGTGGAGGAAAAGCAGGAAAAGATTTAGTGAAAAAGTCCTTAGAGTCCATTTGGATTCATATCACATTGAGAAATATGTTTTGTTTTTTTTTTCCTGCAATTTATATCATAAAAACACACTTTTTGAAGCAAGAACTTTTGCTGCTTATGAACATGATAACCAAAGGACGTATGTATACCGTAAAGTCAAAATTGCTGTCATGTTGGTCTCATTATTTCTGTTTGAGCGTATTTCAACTGTAAATATATTCAAAAATCACCTAGACTCGCAGATAAGTGTTAGATTTTAGACATAACTCTGGAACAATACATTTACGGTATATGTTTGTATATTAAATCTAATAATGCCAGTGAGATGGCGTGGAGGATATTCTTTTAAGTTCTATATTTTTTGAATTCTACAATATAGAATACAAAAGTTCTAATCGCAAAACTACGGAATTAATACAATTAGTAAATTAAAATTATGTTATTATTATGAAATAGTATTTGCTTGTATTTCCTTATTTGCAAGTCGCTTTGGATAAAAGCGTCTGCTAAATGAATAAATGTAAATGTAAATAAAATGTGCCTTATTCCATCCATCTTGTGTACCAGTCCCCCCATCGCAGGGCACAACCGCACAAACATTCACACACTAAGGACAATTTACAGATGCCAAACAGCGTACAGTGCATGTCTTTGGACTGGAGGACGAAACCAGCATTCCTGGAGGAATCCCCAAAGCACGGGGAGAACATGAAAACTCCACACGCACAGCAAATGTCCTAACTACTAAGCCACCATGCTCACACCCATGAGCATTATTATTATTCATCCTAATTATAGTAATCATGCTGTATCATGGATCAGTGATCAGCGAGGCTACTTGAGGATAAAGGTTCAGTTCATATCAAATATGCTGTTCATATTCTTCGCTTGAATAGAGATTAGAACAAGATATAAAGCGAATACGGTCGCTTCAGAAGGTGGCGGGGGTGAGGGGATCGTTCTGTGCAGTATAACGATGTCTAAAAGCCTCTTGAATTGTATGAAATGACAAACAGCAGATTTTATGACAAATGAAATGAAAGACACAAACATCAGGACAGCACTTACGTTCCCTTTAGTGTTCAGAACAAGACCAATTTCATCCAACTTTAATATTGTGTTACTAAGTGTTTTATTTGCACCTCGATAAATGTATCACAACATTAACAGATGCCCAGTGATTTGTAGAGACTCTGCATTACAGATACAAATACAGTTAGTTTAGATCACACATTATTCTGTAGGAAAAATGCGTAATCACATGACTTGTTATATATATATATATATATATATATATATATATATATATATATATATATATATATATATATATATATATATATATGAAATAACTCCTGCTTCCTGTCTGATTTTGGTTATTTTTACACCATCTCTTCACATCTTAGCATTACTTCACGTCTGCACCTGTTCTTGTGTGATGTATTTAACTGTGTATAAACTGTCCTGTTGTCGCAGTGTGCTCAGGTAGTTGATCCCACTCATTTTTCATATTTGATCAAATACCATGTGATATCATGGGTACAGATGCAAGCGCATTCAAAAAAATATTTTGTTAATTTTACAATCAAAACAACTGGCACCCTGTCCAGGGTGTACCCCGCCTTGTGCCCGATGCTCCCTGGGATAGGATCCAGGTTTCCCCGTGACCCTGCAAAGGAGTAAGCGGTAGAAGATGGATGGATGGATGGATGGACAATCAAAACAGATGAAATTACTGGTATGCAAATTTTATGTGAAGATCAATTCTTAGAAGTAAGCCTGTGGGTTGATGTGAGATCCAGAAGTATTGACCCGGCCATCTTCACACTATGCTTTGAGAAGCTTTGATAGTGTTTGTTATGACAAAATTTCTCTGTGTTCTATTTTATAGATTAAATAGATATGGATGAAGCAGTGTGTAACATTCAAAATGGCGGCTGTATTATGTAAGCCTCTCTAGTAAAAAGCTCCATTTGCCTTGTTGGTTAAGATAATGATGCACACTCAAATATTCGGTGAAAGAAACCACACATTGGCTTCACTGTATTTTGACAAATTTGCATTTGGATTGTCATGTAAATCCGTTTCTGATATGAGTTTCTGACCATTCAAGTAGATTCAAGAAGCCTGATCTTCATGGCTGAAAATATCTGCCCAGAAGCATTGAACGTTGGCCAACAGACTTTACTAGAAGGTCTTTGGTTGGGAGTCTACTCAGAAATTTACATTAACTTTAATTTAATGCAAAGTAATAAGGCAGGTGGAATGTGATATTTTTTTCTCTCTCTAGGGAACACATGGAAAAAGACATTATATAAGACCTGGGCATCAATCAGTTATGAATTGGCTTGCATGAACCTTGTCAGTTTGTGACCAAAATTACTGCAAATGACCAAATAAACACACCACCTAATTACCTTAAACTCATATGTTGCCTGTTTTTATTGGAGGTGCGCTAATCCTCCTTTTTTCATTTTGTTTTATATGTTATCAATATCAGCCCAGGTAGCAAACTGACATTGGGCCAATACCTATTTTGGGTTGCTATGTTGCCCTCCCCTATACAATGTCAGGGCAACATTACGTCAACATTGGCAAGGTTAGGTATGGTAATTAATTTACTTTGTCCATCCATCCATCCATCCATCCATTTTCTATACCGCTTATCCTACTGGGTCGCTCGGAACCTGGAGCCTATCCCAGGAAGGATGGGGCACAAGGCGGCGCACACCCTGGATAGGATGCCAATCACATACTCGTTCACACACCCGTTGACACACTACAGACACTTTAGACATGCCAATCAGCCTACCATGCATGTCGGTGGACTGGGGGAGGAAACCGGAGTACCCGGAGGAAACCCCCACAGCACGGGGAGAACATGCAAGCTCTGAGCAAACAGGGTGTAGGTGGGATTCGAACCCCCAACCCTGAACATTGACTGAAGCTTTTGACGTGTATCTGCAATGATGATTGGCTGATTAGACAATCGCATGAAAGTGCCGGTGTCCAGGTGTTCCTAATAAAGTGGACGGTGAGTGTATATCTATAACCCAGCTGACGTAACTTAAAATAGTTAGCAAGCTAGCAAGGTACTCAGCCAGCCATTATGTCTCTGTATATAGTTCTACAGAGATGGACTTGCTTTCTACTACATTGTCATTGTTTCTTTTGTACTGAAGTGGCCTCTTGTGTGGGCTGTAAGACGAAGTCTATAAGGAACAGTACTGAAAAGTCGCGTGGATGTTTTATGGTTACTGCCCGTGGTTATAAGTGGTTATAAATCATACTTATAACGCATACTGACACTGCACCCTGCAGGGGAATTTATTACACAGCAACAATAAAAACATTTTAATGGATTCAGTCGTGTGGGTTGTATCAGGTGAGGCTGGGAAGACTTGCAGCACAGTGGGAGAGGAGTTTGATTGCTGAAGCAAAGCTCAGTACTCAGCATGGCTTCACATACACTGCAAAGATAGCTCACAAATACTGTCTATTTCTCATCACACACATCATTTAGCAATCTAAAACCCCTCTAAGGGCCTTGAGAGAGAGAAAGTAGTGGAAGAATGATGGATTTCTCCAATTCCCCTTATTCTGATTTTCACTCTGGGAATCATATTCTCACTTCTAGTCCTGCACTGTACTGTACCGTACATTTTAATGCAGATATGTGCCAATAATCTTGATTATATATCACAGAGCTGCTGAGTTCTTGAATCGGTCAGAAGATGTTGGTTATCCTTGTGAATGACGGTTCTGGCAATCAACAGGATGACACAATCATCCATCCATTCATTTTCTATACCACTTATTCTACACACGATGATAAAAAAGATTTGGTCTCACTTGAATTCAGTTCATTTATCCTCTTTATTAAACCTTATGCTGTAATCACCAACATGCATATACTGTATAAACTTTATGTTAAGGTTTAAAACAGCTAAAGACCCACCTCTTTCGGGAACACCTAACTAACCCCTAAAATGGCAACCCCAAAAAAACTTACTCTGGCACTTACACCTCTACTCTTTGCTTGTGTTTCCTCATTTGTAAGTCGATTTGGATAAAAGCGTCTGCTAAATGAATAAATGTAAATGTAAATGAATGTTTCTACTACTGCGGGAACAGAAAGTATTCATATACACTTTAGGAATTAATATTATATATCTACACATAGACAGAGAGTCAGAAAGGAAGGTATCACAAGCCTTTTTGGACCATTTCAAGAAGCAAACTGGGACATGTGGTCATGTTTGATCCGTCACATGATGGCCATTTTGAGCTTAGGCCCCATCAGGCCCTTTGTGAGTGAGACATAACCTATAAATCTCAGCACAAACAGTACTGGTTTGTTTCCTCTCTGCACTCAATGTCTGCCCTGCAAAAGTGCACCTCCGTATAGAGGCAAGTCATATTTATTTTGTTGTAAAGAGACATTAATGTGCCTCACCTCATCCATAATTTTACGTTTCAGATTTAAATCATGTGTCTGGCACAAAAGAACGTTCAACCTATAAAGGGTTCCTCTATGTAGAAGAGCTGCTACTACTACTACTACTACTACTACTACTACTACTACTAGTAGTAGTAGTACTACTACTACTACTAATAATAATAATAATAATAATAATAGATAGATAGATAAATAGACGTTAGCATGTTTGCCTTGCACCTCCAGGATGGGGGTTCGAATCCCACCTACACCCTGTGTGCTCAGAGTTTGCATGTTCTCCCCGTGCTTTTGGGGGTTGCCTCCCATTTCCTTCCCCAGTCCAAAGACATGCGTTATAGCTGATTGGAATTTCCAAATTGTCCATAGTGTGAGTTTGTGTCCGATTGTGCCCTGCAAAGCGCTGTAGGAAAAGCGGTATAGAAAACATACGTTATGGGTATAGATAGATGGATGGATGCATAATACTGAAATATATTAGGATGAACCCTGTCCAGGGTGTACCCCGCCTTGTGCCCGATGTTCCCTGGGATAGGCTCCAGGTTCCCCGTGACCCTGAAAAGGATAAAGCAGTATAGAAGATGGATGGATGGATGGATGGATGGATATTAGGATGAAAACAAAACCACTGTATTCGTTTATTTTGAATGAACCTCCTTGAAATACAGATTATTATTTTTGCCCAGGGTTCAGATGTTCATATTTTAAAATTCAGATTTTCAAAAAAAAATAAAATAATAATCCAAGTATCTATACGGTCTGTATAGGTTTCTTCTGGGTTCTCTAGTTTCCTCTCATCACCCAAAAACATGCTGGTAGGTGGATTAGCTCGGAGTGTGTTTGGTGCTATGGACTGCCAAGGTGTATTCCCACATAATTCCCAGTGTTCCCAGGATACACTCTGGATCCACCTCTCTCCCAAATACTAGCATGTCACACATTTTACCTGTGAACTGGCTGTTTTGTGAGCAGTATGAGAAGCAAATGTCTACCTCTCGGAATGCATGTGAGTGTTTTTAGAGGGTACGAGTGTGTTTGCGCTGCTCTGTTTATCTCTCTAAACGTGTGCGAATGTGTGTTTTATGATGTGTGCTTAGCTTCAGCTCACACACAAACTTTTTTTTCCCGGCAGCTCAGTTCTATCAGCGTCGACTCCTTAAACAGCTTCTCATTCTGCCTCGCGGCTAAGTGGCTTCGATTAAAAGCGTCAATGAAATGAATAAATGTAAATACCAGTAATGGTTCAGAAAGCGGAGCAGATTCCATTAAGTGTAATTAGCTGCCACGTGAAGCCAAAAAACCCCGCTCTTTTTATTTAAAAAAAACAACAACAAAAAAACCGACAGCTTAAGTATAGGAAAAGTCCAGAAGGGGTACTGGTTATTCAAAGAGGAGTCATGGTGCTAGTTTTGTGCGACAGATTCAGTAGTATCGTCAAATATCGAATATCAGATATCGAATTGTATCGTGTAGGAGCCTGAGATTTACACCCCTGTATACTACTCTCTAGGCCAGGGGTTGTCAAGTAGAAGATCCTCGTCCAAATGTGGACCCGATAAAGTATTTCATAAGTACTGGATTGAAAAATTACTGCATGCAGCAGAGCCGATAAACAAGGCGGGAAAGCCTAGCCATGTTATTTATAGCCATGAACAAATCACTAAAGGTTAAGAATTCAAAGGTAAGAACTGGACTGGACTTTCACAATGTATAGTTGAATATCCCTGCTCTAGGCTATTAATGCATGCTTAAACTGTTGCTTTTATAGACCATTATCCCACTGTGAGTGCGAATGTCAGCGTTATTCACCTTATTACCTTGTTAGATTTGGTTTCTGAAATCTAGAAGTCATATAAATATAAGTGATTACTTGTCACCCTCTTCCTCTTCGTCTTTTTTGTGTTATTGAATGTTCAGTCTCCTTGTCCGGTTATGTTCTTTCTATCATTTTATTCTACCTTGGCACCCGTGAGAATGAGAGCTGGTTTTTTGATGTTTCAATCTTTTTGTTCTCCCTTCAAAATTTGCATAAAATATTTGAAGCATTCTCTTCCTTTAGAGTCGTGTTACTGTAAGCAGGAGTGTGTTCAGGCATGCCGAAGCTATGTGTGGTATTCAGTCCATCCCGCTTGCCATTCATAAACACCAGGACTGCAGTCAGCTTTAAATGGGGGAAATCTTGAGCTTAGATATTTCCGATATAAAGAGAGAAGGTTTAAGCTTTTGTCAGAAAGAAAATCTTGGTGTTTGCCCACAGCGGCTCACAATCAATATCAGAGATAATAACGTGTACCTGCTGAGCCACTTTGAAGGCAGCTATCTGACTCCAGTTGTTCAGTGGCAGTGGCAGAACAGTTAGTTCTCTCACTCACTTTCTGTAAGTGTGGTGAATCCTGAGCCTGTCCCAGGAACACTGGGTGGGAATACACCCTGAATGGGATGCCATTCATACTAATTTATCTTTGCCAGTCTACATACTGGTATGTTTTTGGTGTGTGTGTGTGTGTGTGTGTGAGGACACTGGAGAAAACCCATACGGACACGGGGTCACGCACAGAAACTACGCACAGACGGTAACCTGAGCTCAGGATCAAATACAATGATGCAATATTTAATATGGAAAACATATCAGTTGAATATCAACCTGCAGTTCTCACCTGGCTTCCCACTGATGTTAAACAAGGTTGAGCCTGGCCTGTACCTGGATGGGAGACCATCTGGGGAAAACTGCTGGAAGTGGTATTAGTGAGGCCAGCAGGGGGCGCTCGCCCTGTGGTCTGTATGGGGCCTAACACCCCAGTATAGTTACAGGGACACTATACTGTAAAAACAACACTGTCTTTCGGATGAGACGTTAAACTCTCTGTGATCACCAGGACACCGTGGTCATACCCCTTCTCTTTACGATAAGTGTCCTGGGATTTTTAATGGCCACAGAGATTCAGGACCTCGTCTGAACGTCTCATCCGAAAGACAGTGCTGTTTTTAATTCATTCATTCATCATTAATTATTAAGAGTGAAAAAGATACAGTATAAATAATAATAATTAGTATTATCTTTATTATATATATATATATATATATATATATATATATATATATATATATATATATATATATATATTCACTTACAATCAGAACAGCATGCATCGTCACCAGGAATATAAAACTAGACTAAGCGCACACTTCACATTCTTCCGTTCGACGTTATCTTACGTGCAGCTCATTTAGGAGCTTCGAGGAGATGAGAGATAAGACGCAAGCACACTCTTCAATTTGAATGAAAATGAAAATGCAAATTAGAGCAAACCCTCATCTGCCATGGAAGAGGTTTTGGTTCTTATGTTCCAGCAGTATCAGTGTATTAGATGTGCAGGTTGTTATTGGACTCAGAGATGGATCGATGTTTTATATGTACAAGGCCAACAGTGTGAAATATTGGATTAGATAATAACGTGAGATTATAAAAAAAAAAAAAAAAGAGTGCATTTTGTGGGCATTGATTATATCTACACAGGGCTCAGGAGGACATACTTAGAAAACTTGATTCTTATGTGCTGTGTATGGAATTAAACACTTGTAGGCATGTTATAGGAAAATAATCAATAACCGGGTGGTGTGATGTGGACTGATGTGACGTGGAGGTAGTTTCACCCACCAACGTTGATCCATTTACAATAACTGCAGATCCTGAAGTGTTTTATTCCTCTGGGGGATATGTTATGGGCATCTTCTTAACATCGACAGTACAGTTATCTGTTTAAACCAGAAACCTGTTTACACTTTAATGTGTTTTGAGTATTATATATAGATATTCAATTCAATTTTATTTGTATAGCGCTTTTTTACAATAGATGTTGTCTCAAAGCGGCTTTACAGAAATACATAAACACGGTATACAGATATTAAAAGTGCGAATTTATCCCAACTGAGCAAGCCGGTGGCGACGGTGGCGAGGAAAAACTCCCTGAGCTGTTAAGACGAAGAAACCTTGAGAGGAACCAGACTCAGAAGGGAACCCATCCTCATCTGGGTAACAACAGATAGTGTGAAAAACGTTCATTATGGTTTATATGAAGTCTGTTTGGCCGTAGAAGCAGCCGTAGTCCCGGCAATCTGGAATTGGAGTAGATGAGAGCTCCATCCAGAGGTAGGACATCCGAAACGGATCAGGCAGGTCCGGAGAGCAGAAAGGATCAGGATCTCTACTATCTCCATAAAATCGTGTGTGGATCGACAGAAGGAGAAAGGGAGAGAAAAGATTATTAGGACTGTGCTTAGCGTAACAGAAAGTCTAGTCAGGGTAGGCTTGAGTAAACAAATACGTTTTAAGCCTAGACTTAAACACTGAGACTGCGAAAATATGGATTATTCAAATAAAAATGCTCCTTAAACTCCTTAAATCCCCGAACTGTTATTCAGCTATTGATTTCAAAGCACATTTGAAATGCACCCATTCTGACTGTCATCCCATTCATCTAGGTACACATATACAATGAGATGAAATATCATACCTCCAGGATTGTGCTTCGGCAAACAATACAAGCTCTCTGTAAACACGACTGTATAAAAACAGTATGATGAGCACTAAAATCATTTTGGTCCAAGCAGCAGGCGAGGTTCGGTTAGTTTTCTGTCTGGAGCAGCATGAACAGACTGACTTGTGGACTTTAACCCGTATGAATGAAACTATGAATCAACAATGTTGCAATGGTGCCTCATGATAAACCTTTTTTTGATTCAATGGGCATGTACTGTAGATTTGAATAAAAGATTTGAATAAAATTCTATATTCTATAATTATAATAGTCTATAATTCTACTAATTTCAGATATGCTCCCAAACACAAGCTCTTTAAAAAAGGAACCACTATATTTTGTGAGCGTTTGGTGCAACTTTAATAATAAAGTGCTATCCTTTTTATTAATTGGTACTGTCTGTGATGAGGCGTCTTTGAAAAGCATCAGATCTTTTACAGAGAAATGTTTCTTGTTCTGCGTGAAGAATTTGCAATGAAGACTTTCTGTGAAACATTAGCCTGTTGAAACAGAGGGTGGGGCACCATAAAGTCATGTACAGCTCAGACCTGATAGCAGGCCCTGTCATTTTAAGGCAAATTAAAGGGGAAAAAAGTCATATGTGGCACCAAGACGTTAGCAGCAGATCCTTTAAGTGTTGTAAGTTGTGAGACGGGGCCTCCAAGGATCGGACTTGTTTGTCCAGAACATCCCAGAGATGCTCGATCGGATTGAGAGCTGGGGAATTTGGAGGCCCTTGAAATGTTCTTCAAAACATCCCTGAAGAATTTTTGCAGTGTGTCAGGGTGCGCTGTCCTGCTGAAAGAGGCCACTGTCGTTAAGGTATACTGTTGCCGTGAAGGGGTGTACCTGGTCTGTAACAATGTTTAGGTAGGTAGAACGTCCACATGAATGCCAAAACACAAGGTTTCCCAGCAGAACATTGCTCAGAGCATCACACTTCCTCTACCGGCTTGCCTTCTTCCCATAGTGCATCCTTTTGCCATTTCTTCCTCAGGTAAGCGACGCACACGCACCCGGCCGTCCGCATGATTCAAAACATAATTCATCAGACCAGGCCACCTTCTTCCATTGCTCCACGGTCCAAACGTAGGTGCTTTCGGCGGTGGACAGGGGTCAGCATGGGCACTCTGAAAGGTCTGCGCCTACGCAGCCCCATACACAGCAAGCCTTGAAGCACTGTGTGTTCTGACACCTTTGTATCAGAGCCAGCATGAACTTTTTCAGCAATTTGTGCTATAGTAGCTCTTCTGTGGGCTCAGACTAGACGAGCTAGCCTTCAACGGGACATCATTACAAAGAAGCGACCAAAATAACATTAATTCATTCCAGGCTATTTCTTTGACCCCGTAAACCCCTGGTCCTTTCATGTGTATGTGTGTGAATTATTTCCTGAAAAGATTTTCACCGCTTGCTTGCACACTTAGAGTCAAATACAAAACTGAAGCACAAATCTGCATATTATGCAAATCAGTTTGTAATACGTGAGCCTTAACTGTGCTGCTGGCAGTCGTTCAAATGAACAATCAGTATTTTGCATGGCTTTTGTAAATATCCTAAAACAGTCATGGACTACCTGCATCATGATGCAATGTAATGTAAGAACTTTCAGCTGCCTAATGTGGCTCGAGAGCTGGATGCATTTATTGTACGACCTGGATAACATCCGAATAAAATGCATCTCGATTTAAAACAGTATTACAAAAAGAGGCTGTGCTGCAGTTACTCCTGTATGTTTATGTGAATAATTCCTATCCAGGTATATCATTCCTCACACTTAGCTGAGTATCTTGTTGCTAACGAAAAATAAACATGGAACATGGAAGCATCCATGTTTCTTTTTGTCCCACTTCGTCTGTTGAACCTGCCGAGGTTGAAAATGACAAAGTACCAGTTGTGAGGTGAGCTGAACTCCTCCGAGCACAGGGCAGCATGTTTCCTGCCCCAATGAGCCTTTATTAGTGCTTGTTGCAGTTACCATTTTTGACCAGTAGGTGCAATAACGTTTACAGACTCTATGGAAGTTAAAAGGGAGAGCAAGTGAGCTGAACTGTGATTGAGCCACACAGTAGCAGACTTGGCACTAGGCAAAGGTAGGCAACTGCCTTTGGCCCCCAGAAGTCAAGGGCCTCCTAAAAATTCTAAGTATATATATTTTTAAATTTTAATGCTTAATAATGTATGCTGAAAATGTAAATACAGATGTTAAAACACTGAAATAATTCATATAGTTGTTATTTCAGCAGCATCAATGCAAGCCCCTCCCCCAACCTAAACTACAAAGAACCTATAAGTCCTATATTTTGCCTAGGGCCCCCAAATCACTAAAGCTGCATCTGGAAAGATGAGAAATTCAATGGAACGGCTTATATCTGTTTTTATTTATTTATTTTTTAAAATAAAGTTGTTAGTGAGTCAAAAGAGTTTGTAAAATGCTGCTGAAAAAATAGAAATAAAAACTCTCATAGAATTTGTAACGGTTTTATTGACTATAATGTGAATTGCATTAGTTTGAATGGAAACGGTAATGGTCCCTGTGGGTCTCTACTGGTAATCTCTTGCCTTCTACTGGTGGCATGTTATGTCTAGTGGATACCATTAAGGACCAATCACAGTAATGGTAATGGGTTTTAATAGTTAGCTGATCATTTGTCATGTCAATTGTAGTGGAAACCATTAGAATTCCTGTGATGGTTTCTATTGTTTTTTTTGTTTGTTTGTTTTTTTTTTCCAGCATGGGGGCAGTATTTCGACAGAATTTAAAATGTATGGAGTTGGCTAGAATCAATGGTTTGGATGAGAATTACACAACTACACACCACACAAAAACATTATCACTATCTACTGCTAAAAGATTTCATTTTAATGAGATATTAAAAAAAAAAAAAATAGGATTAGAGAAGCTAAGCTTTATACTGATGAATTCAGATTCTGAATATAGTTGAATATAGCGTTGAGTAAACAAACGTTTTAAAATGGACGAGATCTAAGCGTTCTCGCGCCGCATGCTATTGGCTCTTCTGGACAGCTTACCTGAAAGTAGGCGTGGTTTACCTGGATGTGGGCGTGGTTCATCGTAGGAACCAACTTTTTTTTTTTTTTTTTTCCGGCCGTGGTTAGACGGGTGAAGTCCTGTTCAGCACTCCGGCTTTGGGACGGGATTAAACGCTCCTCAGACTCCGCTCATGGAGCCTATAACGTCCTGGAGCACCGAGGGAGTCAGCGCCTGGCTCAGAGGTAAACTCCGGCTTTATTATTTCCACACAGGTGACTTTGTGTATAGCTGATACTGTGTGTGTGAGTCGGGGGGAAAAAATAAAAGAGAACCAGAGCTCAATCCCCCGGGATGGCGGAGAACAGGAATGAGGAAGTGAACGGGTGTGTGATCATGTTTTATATAACTCAGTGTAAACACACACACACACACACACACACACACAGTGCAAAACCTAGTCAGAAAATACCTAGTACCTTATATCATTTCCTTTCTCTGTTTACGAAACACACTCACACACACACACACACACACACACACACACACAGTTGGGAGTTGGCCGCAGGCTCTACACTCACTGCGAGTATCAACTGGCCCAAACTACTTTCAGTGAACTGCACCTACAAGAATGTGACTAGAAGTCTGATTATACTCTAGGACACATGATAATATTATGCCTGTGTTATGGTGCTTTATTATAACTATGTACAGAGGAGTGCACAACACTTTTCTTTTTTTCCTGGGTGGGAAAAAATGCTCTCGATATAGTTTATGTACTATAAAACAGAAAGAAAGGAGTATATTTCTGCGTTGTATCATACAGCCTAAATATTACAGCAGCTGAGTCTAAGTCAGCAGTTATATTTAATGGGAAGCTCAAAGGTTTACATTCCCTGTTGACATGCTCTAGTACATTTATTGAAATGTGTCTCAATAATGTAGTATAGTGACCCAAAGACGGTCCTATTTTCCCTCCATGTTTACAAGGCGAAGCACATTGTTACTCCTGGATCATTATAATAACAATATCACTACTACTACTACTACTACTACTAATAATACCAGTAATAAAAACGCTTTTCATTTTCATGCTTATTGGTGTGAAAACTCCTTAAAACAGCCTAGAGAGTAAATACAGCCGGGTCCATAATTATTTCGAGAGCGACACGATTTTCATAATTTTGCCAGGATGAAGACGATTGAAGTGTAGACGTTCAGCTTTAATTCAAGGGATTTAACAAAAACATTGCATTTAACCATTTAGGAATGAATGACAGACGTTTTTCATGGCAAGGTGTGGGCTTCTTCCTGACAAATTAACTAGATAAAAGGTCTGGAGTTGTTTCCAAGCACCGAATTTGCATTTAGTAGCTGTTCATGGGAACTCTCGATGTGCGGCCCGAAGAGGTGTCGATGCAAGTGAAGGAGGCCATCGTTAGGCTGAAGGAGAAACAAAACCCCAAAGCAGGCATATCAGAGAGATAGCAGATATTTTAGGAGAGGCCAAATCAACAGTGTGGTCCGTTCTTAAAAAGAAGGAAGGCACTGCCGAGCTCATCGACACCGAAAAGGCCTGCAAGGCCACGGAAGACAACTAAAATGGATGATGGCAGAATTATTTCCTTGGTGAAGATATAACCCTTCGCAACATCTAGCCAAGTCAAGAACACTCAGGAGGAGGTAGGCGTATTATTGTTAACGTCTACAATCAAGAGACACCTTCATGGAGGTAAATACAGACGGTTTACCTCGAGATGCAAACCAGTGGTAACACTCGAGAACAGAAAGGCCAGATTAGACTTTGCTAAAAAAAATAAAAAATAAAAAACTCTAAAAAAGCCTGACCAGTTCTGGAACAAGACTCTTTGGACAGATTGACTTGTACCAGAATGATGGGAAGAGAAGAGTATGGAGAAGGAAAGGAAGGACTCATGATCCAAAGCATACCACATCATCTGTCAAATATGTGGAGGCAGTGTTATGGCATGGGCATGTGTGGCTGCTAATGGAACCGGATCACTGGTGTTTATTGATGATGTGACTGCTGTTAGAAGTAACAGAAGGAATTCTGAAGTGTACAGGACTATACTTTCCGCTCAGATTCAGTCAAATGCTGCAAAACTGTTAGGAACAGATGGATAATGACCCAAAACAAACCACAAAAGCGACCCAAGAGCTTCTTAAGGGAAAGAAATGAATGTTCTTAAAAGGCCGAGTCAGTCACCTGACCTCAACTCAACTGAGAATGCATTTCACTTACTGAAGACAAAACGGAACGCAGAAAGACCCACAAACGAGCAGTAACTGAAGGCGGCTGTAATAAAGGCCTGGCAAAGTATCTCAACTGAGGAAACTCAGTATTTGGTGATGTCCAATAGTTCCAGATTTCAGGCATTGACTGCAAAGGATTTGCATCCAAGTATCCTAATATTTACAATTGTTAGTTTGTCTAATTACTTTTGAACCTGTACAAATGGAGGGATTCTGTAAAAATAAATGGCGGTAATTTCTAAACACTTAACGCAGCATTTTTGTTAAAAGCCCTGAATTAAAGCTGAAAGTCTACACTTCAAATCACATCTTGATTGCTTCATTTCAAATCCACTGTGTTGATGTACAGAGGCAAAATGAACAAAACGGTGCCGCTGTCCCAATACTTATGGCCCGGAAATTCTTCATTAATAAGCGCCAAAGTTTGCATCCTGCTCCTCAGCTTCACGTCCGCCTTCCGACATTTTTGTTTTCGCTCTGCACGTGAGCCGCGGACGGGTCGCAGAGCGCCGCACACAGAAATACGTCATCAACAAGGCTTTATCGTTATTATCGCGGGAAGACTAACTCTTTTGCGGGGAGAATTTCTACCGGTTTATCGCAAACGATAAGATATCGCCCATCCCTATTGGCCACGTATCAATCAGAGGCTGTTAAATCGAATTGTATCGTATTATATATCATAGCAGATTCAGTGGTATCATCAAATATCGAATTGTTATGGAATCATTTATTATACCGTATATTGTATCGGATTCAGTGGTACTGTCAAAAATATCGCATCGTAACCTTAAGAATCAAAATCGTATCGTGTTGTTCGGATGCCTGAGGTTTATATAGCATGGTTTTTGATGTGTGGAGGAAAAAAAAAAACCCCCATAAAAATAAGAATGAGTCAGTCTTTTTCTTAGTAGCGCACCTAAACAATGCAGACTATTGAGGCAGATCATCTCCTTGCGAATAAAATGCCTAATAATTGCGTAATCATCATACGACTGTCCATAAGAACAATACGGACAATAAAATAGGCGTGCTCTTGTGATACAATACAGATTATTGTCTTTACAGGTACAGTTTCAGCCTGAATGAACAGTAATGATTGCTGTGAAGTAATGGTTTTTAAACTTAGTAAATGAATGTGTGGGGGAAAAAATGAAATCTTCTCAGTCCATACAGAACTCAAAGGCCCTTGAACCTTCTAACATATGTATGTCTTTATGTATGTAAGGAATAAAACAGTTTCAGGGTGTGATGTCGTAGCGGCGTGATGCGGTCCAGCACGAAGCAGAGTTACGGTCTAACATCCCGAAGTCGATCATTTTCCTATAAAGGGGAAAAAGAACAATTATAACCGCAGTCAGTTCTCACCAGGACGTTCTGAGATCTTTTGACTCACGTATTCAGCAGCTCATGCACTCAGGCACTTCGATTTAATTCAGTTCTAGCAATCACAGAATGATGATGCTTTAGATTTACTGTGGTTCATATCAACTGTGTAATTTTTTTTTTTTTACTGGGAATCCATTGTGTGTGATCGTGCAGGATTCAATTGGAGAATATAAATACAGCTACAGCAACCGTGTACAAACGTGTGTTCACACACGTGATAATGTCGTGATTGCACTTTTCTTGAACTAAATCTGTCATACTGATTCGATCCGTATAACGATGATCATATCACCATTGTTCGCGAAGCAAGCATGAGGCGCAGAAAAAGAACCGGATCCACTCGCTTCTAGCTGTCTGTGTGAGAATTTTATCATAGAAGAACCATCGAAAGGCCAGGAAATAACTTGCAAGATATGGATAACAGAATTACAGTGGCACACTATGTCAATCAGTCAACTCATAATGATAATTAATTGCCGTTGTTCTTTCTTCCACATGAAGTTGTGTAAAACCTCCAATAAAATCTGAGCGTTTCTCGACACATTGTTTATGAGATATTTATGCAATGCTTGTAAATGTGTTATAAAAGCAGCGCTGGTGCATGTCAAATAGAGTGTTCGATTTTTCATATTTAAAAACAAATATAGCTTATACAAATTCTATATTGCTTAGATAACATCCCTGGTTATCTTGATATGATATTTTTGTCCGGTGATCACAGTCCAGCATCAATCACAGGGTTTCTCTGTACGTGTGCGCGTACAGTATGTGTTTGAGCATGTGTGCAAAGTTTGCATTGTAAGGTCATGCTTTACCTGCTTTGACACTTGAAAAAATGTAAGTGTAAAGGTAAGGTTATTGCTCAGTACCTGGCTCCTGATATCATGATGGATCGTTTCATTTCCAAGATCATGACAAGATCTTGAAAGCTGACTGCTATCTGAGGAAGTAATATCCATTTTGTCTCATTAGAAAGAAACTCCATAGACCCAGGGCTCGAAATTAACTTTTTAACCTGGTAGCGCTGGTGCTCCCAAGCTCCCAATATACATAAATATATAAATATATGTATATATATATATATATATATATATATATATATATATATATATATTCTTATATTTAAAAACAACACCACTCATGCTTAAAATGTACGGATTTGTCGGCGAATGCAGTGTTACCTGCGTAAGGTTGTAATTTACAACCGCAAGAGGAAGATAGATATTCAAGCGGGGAAAGGGCCTCGTACATGCGAGGAAAAATCTCTATGCTCTGCTCGCGCGAATGCTTTTTCTTTTTGTCCAAGCCAGTGGGCGGGCCCAACTGGCTTGACTGTAGCCTCAGATATCATTGGCTAACTCATTTTTCCGGAAATCAGTTCTGATTGGCTGCCTGCCACTGTGACGAACTGTGGACCGGTCACTGTATCAGCTCACAGTAATTAGCGAACATTTTGTCGAGAAATGAAAACAAGTCGCACCACAACAATTATTTGCACTTGCACAAATGCTCCCAAATATATTTTAAGGTCGCATAGATCAAATTTCGGGAGCATATGCGACCAAAATGGTCGCAATTTCGAGCCTTGTATAGACCGGATGTCTGGGAGCTGGTAGTTGCATACTTAGGAGTGCATACTTGGGGGTGCATACTTTAGAGTTGTATAATTGGTAGTTGCATACTTGGTAGTTGCATACTTGGGAGTGCATACTTGGGGGTGCATACTTGGGAGTTGTATACTTGGGAGTGCATACTTGGGAGTTGTATACTAGGGAGTGCATACTAGGGAGTGCATACTTGGGAGTTGCATACATAGGAGTGCATACTTGGGGGTGCATACTTGGGGGTGCATACTTGGGAGTTGCATACTTGTGAGTGCATACTTGGGAGTTGCATACTTGGGAGTGCATACTTGGGAGTGCATACTTGGGAGTTGCATACTTGTGAGTGCATACTTGGGAGTTGCATACTTGGGAGTGCATACTTGGGAGTGCATACTTGGGAGTTGCATACTTGTGAGTGCATACTTGGGAGTTGCATACTTGGGAGTGCATACTTGGGAGTTGCATACATAGGAGTGCATACTTGGGAGTTGCATACTTGGGAGTGCGTACTTGTGGGTTGTATACTTGGGAGTTGCATACTTGGGAGTTGCATACTTGGGAGTGCATACTTGGGAGTTGCATACTTGGGAGTTGTATAATTGGTAGTGCATACTTGGGAGTTACATGCATGAGAGTACATATTTGGGAGTTGCATACTTGGGAGTGCATACCTTGGAGTTGCATACTTGGGAGTGCATACTTGGGAGTGCATACTTGGGAGTTGCATACATAGGAGTGCATACTTGGGAGTTGCATACTTGGGAGTGCATACTTGGGAGTTGTATACTTGGGTGTTGTATACTTGGGAGTGCATACTTGGGAGTTGTATACTTGGGTGTTGTATACTTGGGAGTTGCATACTTGGGAGTGCATACTTGGGAGTTGTATACTTGGGTGTTGTATACTTGGGAGTGCATACTTGGGAGTTGTATACTTGGGAGTGCATACTTGGGAGTTGCATACTTGGGAGTGCATACTTGGGAGTGCATACTTTGGAGTTGCATACTTGGGAGTTGTATACTTGGTAGTGCATACTTGGGAGTTACATGCATGAGAGTGCATATTTGCGAGTTGCATACTTGGGAGTGCATACTTGGGAGTGCATACTTGGCTCTGCTCTCTGGGTGGGATGCAGCAGTTCGGCTCCTAATATCTTTTGTACACTTTTCTGATCAGAAGCTTCAGAAGCTACAATCTGATTGGCTTTCTGTACTTCTGTGTAGTACAGTACTGTGAAGTAAACACACTTCTGTACTGGTTCTAGTAATACAACAGTCTTTTAAATGCTGCACACTTGAGCTTTTCAGAGCAAGAAACAAGATGTATAGTCACTGTATTCAGTTTGTATGAAGAAGTTATTAGTGGACATGGTGGAAATTTGGCAATGACCAAATCGGAAGGAGAAAAAAAGTAAATTCCTGTTTCTGAATAATACCCAAAATAGGCAGCATTTGATTTCTAACACGCTCGTACAGAGTTTTCCATGACCTCAGATATACCGATATGGAAGTCCAGTCCCAGTGTCTGTTAGCTGGATAAGTTTTTAGACCCAGAAGTGACATTGTCTTTGCATGTTTACATTCCCATGCCGAAGTGAACCCCAAGTTGCTCCCAATGGCAGGCTAGCGCCCTTGCATGGCAAGCTCTACTGTAAGTGTTGCGTGAGTGTGTGTGAATGAGACACAGTCTAAAGCGCTTTGTAGAACCGCTAAAGGTTAAAAAGGCGCTATATAAATGCAGACCATTTACCTGTAAAGTCGTTCAGCATTTAAATTTCAATCAGGAGTAAAGACGCTTTTCATGTTGAAATAACAAAACGCACCAATTTTCCATTGACGTAATGTTACCAACATTAAAGGCCATTGTTTGGGAATAACACGAGAAATAAAAGACTTATAATAGCTTTTACCCCCCTGAATCACCACCTCCATTCTTTTTTCTTTTTCTTTCTTTCTCACTGAATTTCTGGTGAACAATAAGCTCTGAACATGACTGAGGTTAATCACTCCCTGCGTCTGACTTCGATGATCATTCAACTTCACAATTATTTTTCATTTGTAGGGACGCTCCGATCGATCGGCCACCGATCACATCCTATCACACGACTCGATCGGTAGTCTCTAAATTTGATCGGGATCGTTCGAGTGAGTGTATCATGACTCAAACACACATGGGCGGAATGCACGCGCACTCATTCCGAGAATCAAAGCAAATGGACACAAATGTTACCGTGACTATTACACTTCAGTGTTTTTTTTTATTCATAAGGATAGAAATTTCATTCAGATCGGGCTCAAAATGTTAACTCGACGGTTAACGAAGAGTTTATGCGAACATTTTTTAATCCGATCGATCTATCGGGTTATTAACGGATTATTACACTGCATGTACACACGTTTAATTGTAACTAGTCAGTGAGGTGTTTCAAGTCTTCAGCATGAGCATCCCCGGCTAACTGTTAGAATCTGTTAATTAGGTATTCATTAACCAGGACCACACCGTTAAATACAGCACACACTATTAAATAAGGTGTTTATTTACTTATTTATATCTTAATAAACAGATTTAACACATAATTGTGTATTTCTGGCTATTTTTCCGTTAAAAACTCAACTAAAAAGTTACAGGTTCTGATTCGTGCGTCGACCAAATATTGGGTCATGGTGAAACACAAATTCTCGAAACCATTATTCATTTCAGAAATGTTTTCATCACAGATCGTGTGTGTGTGTGTGTGTGTGTGTGTAGGACTGGATCCGTCTGTGCAGCAGTATACATTTGAACAGTGGCAATTGTGTGGTGTGGATCTGCTGCAGTTATCTCCACAGCAGCTCGAACAGCTCGGAGTGCACAAGATCGGACACCAGGAGGTCATCCTGGACGCCGTGGAGAAACTCTGCACCCTGGTACTTCTCACTACCACTGCTGTGTGTGCGTGTGTGTGTGTGTGTGTGTTTGATTCCACTTACATGTGCATTGTGTATGCAAGGTCACTGCGGATATTTGTACCTAGAAGCCTCCAGAAACCTCCCTGAGAACAGAACAAGCACACTTGGACTGATGTAGTGATTTTACTAAATACTGTACACCGATGTGTACGTGATGTACAGTCGGGTCCTTAAGTATTTGGACAGTGACACAGTATTCATCATTTTGCCTCTGTACACCACCACAGTGGATTCGAAATGAAGCAGTCAAGATGGGATTGAAGTGTAGACTTTCAGCGTTAATTCAAGCGCTATAACAAACGTAGTGCGTTTAGGAATTAAAGCCATTTTTACAGTCCCTCCATTTTCACCGGCTCAAAAGTAATTGGACAGTTGACCGATACGCCGTTTCATGGCCAGGTGTGGGCTGTTTTCTCGTTATTTCATGACAAATGAAGGAATCTGGAATTGATTCCGAGTGTTAACTTGCGTTTGGTCGCTGTTCATGGAAACTCTTGTGTGTGGTTCAAGGAGGTGTCAATGCAAGAGAAGGAGACCATCATTAGGCTGAAAAAACCACCCCAGACCTATCAGAGAGATAGCCGAAACGTTAGGAGCGGCCAAATCGACAATTCGGTATATTCTTAAAAAGAAGGAACGCACTGGGGAGCTCAGCGACACCAAAAGGCCTGGTACAGAGGCAAAATGACAAAAATTGTGTCACTGTCCGAATACTTACGGACCTTACTGCATAAAGTAAAAAAAATCCCAAAACCATGTTTGGGTTTGGAGTGTGTGTGTGAGATAAATGTCGGGGAAAGCAGCAAGCATTTTTTTCTATTTTAGGCAGTGAATTGTCAGCTCTTTATTTAGGCACGAATGAGTAAGTGTTCTTAACAGAGTCTGAATTTGAGCTCACACATCTAATCAGAGAGAGCACGCGAGAGAGAAAGAGAGAGACAGACAGACAGACAGCTTCAACATGAAACCAGAGTAAAATCATGGCTGTGGTAACTCAGTGGATAAGGTTCTTAGCTAGTGAATAGAAGGTTGTTAGATGACATCCCGTGATCTCCAGAGAGTCACTGCAAGTCCCATAACCCTCGACTCATCAGCTAGAAGCTTGGATTATATCCTGTCGTTATCGTTAATCACTTGTCCAATCAGCCAATCATGTGGCAGCAGTGGGTTCACTACTGTGAGATTTGGAGATAACGGCTCTCACTGTGGTTCTTTGGAGTCCCAGAGCATTTGAAATAGCTTTGTAACCCTTCCCAGACTGATGTATTTCAATCACCTTCTTCCTCATCGTTTCTGGAATTTCTTTTATCTTTGGTATAGTGTGTTACTGCGTAAGACCTTTTAACCAACATCACGCTGTTGAAAAAGTTCTATTCAAGTGTTGATTTGATTGAACAGGGTTTGCGGTAATCAGGCCTAGACGAGTCTAGTTCAGAAAGAAATCAGGATGGGGGCGAATACTTTTTCACAGCACTGTATATGATAATTGTAATGTGACCAGCGGTTGTAAACTGAACATCATTTGTACTTTTTACAGACATATGGTCTGGCTGGGGAGAGCCTGTACAGTGTAGCAGAGAAGGTGCGTGCTGTGGCTCACTCGCTGCAGATGAGTGTTCAGAGTCGATGGCGTGTCAACACATACGACGGGCACAGAGCCACGAAGGTGCCTAATCAGGAACTGCAGCTGGTACTGGAACTCACTGTTGCCGCCAAAGCCCTGTATTCTCTGCTCAACAGGTACTACACACACACACACACACACACACAAAGCGCAGCCTGTCATTTTACTTAGAAAATGGAAAGCGTATAACCAAGAATGTGAGAGCTAAATAATGCAAACCTTCTGACCAATCAGATTCGAGTATATATGTTAGAGGTATAATTTCGTCTAACACGCTGGAATTTAATTCATGCTTGTTTATATGAACTTGTTTTAGTCATGGATAGAATAAATATTAGGTTTGTGGATCATCAAGGTGTGTTTTGGCAAAGTTAGCAGTGGTTTTCACCTCGACACTCTTCCATGGAGGCCATCTTCCCCCAGTGTCTTTCTGATAGTGGAGTCATGAACAGTGTGCTGCTGGAGGAATTTTGGAAGGTCGGACACTTCTGAGAAGGTTTATTACGTTACGTCGACATTACGGCATTTGGTAGACGCCCTTATCCAGAGCGACTTACATTGATCTCATTTAGACAGTTGAGGGTTAAGGGCCTTGCTCATGGACCTGACTGGGATTTGAACTCACAACCTTCCGATCAGTAGTCCGACGTCTTAACCATTAAGCTACCACTGCCCATTACCGTGCTGACTTTTTCCATTTGGAGATAACGGCTCTCACTGTGGTTCTTCGGAGTCCCAGATCCTTTGAAATAGCTTTGTAACCCTTCCCAGACTGATGTATTTCAATCACCTTCTTCCTCATCATTTCTGGAATTTCTTTTATCTTTGGTATAGTGTGTTACTGCGTAAGACCTTTTAACCAACATCATGCTGCTGTAAAAGTTCTATTTAAGTGTTGATTTGATTGAACAGGGTTTGCAGTAATCAGACCTGGTTGTGTCTAGTCCAGCTGAGAACAATATTATGAATGCAGTTTCATAGATTTGGGGAATTAGTAACTACGGGTGCAAATACATTTTCACACAGGCCCAGGTGGTATTGGATAACATTTTTGCTTCAATCAATAACATTCTCATTTAAAAACGGTATTTTGTGTTTACTCGGATTACCTTTGTTTCATCTTGGATTTAGTGTTAATGTATGAGACAATTTAGTACGAGATCGACACAAAAACAGAAGAAATCAGCAAATACAACAAAAATACAGCGCTGTAAATGTTGCATTTTGATTCAGATTCGTGAGGAGACGGCGACCTCATATATCACAGCTTATTTTGTTTGTATTCATAACAGCAGAAGTCGAAATTTTCACACATCTCGGAGTTAATAACCCAGTCTTGACCTTTTTCAGTGTGGCGAGTTGATTGTGAATGCAGAATCGTTTTTTTTTTGTTTTGTTTAGTCTTCTAACCCATCAACCATCACATCTGGGGAAAATACTCCAGATGTTTCTGCCTTGTTTTCACTTTCATTCTAAATGACATCGTCTGCACTGAAGACTTAAACGCTATATACTAGCTTAGCCAAATCGTTGGTCAGTCATGAATGAGTATTTTGCCCTCTTTCAGTACTGTTTTGTTTAACATGCCCTTGTTGACGTGCCCTCGTCATATCCCCGGGGCAAATCAACCTGAAAACAGACTTCGTGTCTGAATCATTTTAAACCCTTCTGTTTCATTTGACGCATTTAAAACAGGGCTCTGTGTAGCAAACTCATGTCCAAATGCACAAGGAAATCAGTTTATTCATATTTGTGCTTGCTATTTTAAAAATCCACTCCTCATTGTCTCTTCTTCCCTTCATCTGGCGAGTAGCCACTTGTCGCTTGACGTGACGTAGGTGTTACATTCTTTCGAGTCGTTTGGGGAAGTCAACACGCGCATCCTAAAAACAACATCGCTCATGTTCAGCTTCCATGCTTCCTCATCGTGTGTGCATTCTAATCATAATACGGAACTCCTCATATACTGAAACCTACAGTGTAATTGACCAAGGCTCATTTTTTTCCCCTTCTAAAGAGCCTGAAAACTGGTGGACGAGTGAGATCAGACGGTTGATAACATTACCTCATGTGTGAGTCGTTCAGGTTATTATGATACAGCGAAGCGAGGCAGTAGGTTTCAGACATCAGTGAAATAGATGTAAAACTGGTTTGGTGTGCTTTGGTTTTCTCACACTGGTACAGAAGTACAGTCGGTGTGTGCGGTTCGCAACAAAAGCTCTAAATCAGAGTCAGGTTTTTTTTTTGTTTTTTTTTTATGTTTACAAGGAATTTAGGTAGGCTGTTGCTCAAACTGACACGCGTTAGAATTAACCAGGGCAGAATTGGACCTCAAGGTTTGACATCTTGTGTCATGTGAGATGCTTTTCTCATCACCACGGATGTAAAGGGTGACTGTATTTGAGTTACCGTAGCTTTCCTGTCAGCGCAAACCAGTCTGACCGTTTGCCTTTGACCTGTCTCATTAACAAGGCGTTTCTGTCCTCAGAACTGACTCTCATTGGATGTTTTTTGTTTGTCGCACCATCCTGTGTAAACTCTAGAGACTGTGATGTGTGGGAATTCCAGGAGACCAGATATTTCTAAAACACTCAAACCACCCCGTCTGGCACCAACAACCATGCCACTGTCAGGATCACTTGAGAGGGAGCGCAGTGGTTTAGCGGTTAGCACGTTTGCCTTGCACCTCCGGGATTCGGGGATTCGATTCACGCCTCCGCCCCTTGTGCATGGAGTTTGCATGTTCTCCCCGTGCTTCGGAGGTTTCCCCCGGGGGTATTCCGGTTTCCTCCCCAGTCCAAAGACACGCATTGCAGGCTGATTGCCATCTCTAAATTGTCTGTGGGGCGGGGGCGGGGTGGCTTAGCAGTTAAAGCTCTGGGTTACTGATTCGAAGATCGGTGGTTCAAGCCCCAGCACTGCCAGGCTCTGGGTTACTGATCGGAATGTCGGGGGTTCAAACCCAATCTTGGACCCTTGAGCAAGTCCCTTAAATCTCTCTGCTCCAGGGGGCGCTGTATCATGGCTGACCCTGTACTCTGACCCCAGCTTCCTGGCATGCTGGGGTCAGAGTGCAGGGTCAGCCATGATATATGTGTATATGTGATCATTAAAGACTCATTGTCATTAAATTGTCTGTAGTGTGTGAGTGGGTGTGTGAAAGTGTGTGCCCCCAGTTCCCTGGGGTAGGCTCCAGGCTCCCCCTGTGGTATAGAAAATGGGATGGCTGGGTTTTTGTTCAGGTTGTACGATATGCATGACCGAACAGTGTGTGCAGATAGAGCAGTATATGCAGTAACGGGGAGTATGTAATATGTGCATATTTCACAGTATATACAGCATACACAGACTTAAGTGTAAAAATGATGACACATACAGACACAACGCGTATTATCCAATATATTATCCATATTAACCAAGTGCGATGCTGTGTTCCAGTCAACGCAAATATACATCGTTATATTTCTTTTCTATTTTATTTTCTGTTTATTATGTGCTCTCTGTTACTATTTGGCCTTTTTTGATTTTTCGTCCTTGACCATATAATATCATGCAATTCTGTGTGTGCGTGTGCGTGTGTGTGTGTGTGTGTGTGTGTTTACAGGTACCAGTACACAGAGTTGACAGGGTATACAGGCTCTAAAAACATCCAAGATTTGTGTAGAGATCTGAGCGCCGCCATGCAGAAGGTCAGTATTGGTGTATTAATATCTTTTACTGCTGTTATCTGTCTCGCTCTCTCTCTCTCTTGCTCTCTCTCTCTCTCTCTCTCTCTCTCTCTCTGAGGAAAAGGTACATAGAGAGATAGAGAGGAGAGGATCAGAGGGCTGAGCGAAAGAAAGAAAAAGTGTAAGGGAGAAAGGGGGAAGATCAGGAGGGTGGGATGATAATCAGTTTTTTTCAGATTTCAGTTGTTCACCTGTGGCCATTGAGCTTCAAAAGTGGGCGTGGTGGAGGGAGAGTGGGCGGGGCAAGATTACAATATTTGGAAAAGTGGGATAGTGGGACACACACACACACACACACGCAAACGGATAAACACTGTAGCGGTATGTAATGGCTTCTTTTATATCCTGCATTTGCAGTATGTAGTCCTGCTTTGACTCTTTTCCTCACACACACACACACACACACACACACATGCTGCATAACTGCTCTAAGCTTCTACACACATGCAAATCGTCACACTCTCAAACCTGTTCTGCTTATCGTCCTGATCAGCCTGACAGCATGTTCGTATCACTGTAAGTGCTTATGTATGGAGATCTGCTCTGGTCAGCTTTGTTTTTTTTTTTTTTTTGGTTTATTTTCATGGGAACTGCTGTATGGGAATGATTGTCTCGAAGATAAGTCTGCAAATTGGTGAAATATTTCAGCACACGTGCAGAGAAAACAAAGCGATACGACAACCTGAGTTTACAAAGGAAAAACAGGAAGGAGTGGAAATGAGAGTGAGTGTGTACGTACAGTATGTACGTGTGTACGTGTGTGTGTGTGAGTGTGTGTTTATAATGCTAAACAATCTCAGGGTGCTGTTTGAATGTGTGGATAATCAGTGAGTCAGTAAATGCCTTGCGGTCTTTTGCCCCCCTCAGCGTGTTGTGTCTATTATAACGGACCGAGCTATAATTGCAGTCCATTGTTTAGTCCGCTTCCTGTTTCTGCGTAACTCACATTTGGGTCTAAACTCATGCGAGTGAGAAAAACACAGCTGCGATCGGCTTATTGCACACATCTGTGTGGCGTTCCACATGTGCTAGAGCAGAAAGGCAGCAATGTTCTTTTTTGGAGAGCATTGGCTTTGTCCTTGCAACCCTGCCATGTATACCATTGCTGTTCAGTGTTCTCCTGATTGTGGACTCATGAACATTAACATTAGCCAATGTGACTGAGGCCTTTAGTTGCTTAGAAGTTACCCCGGGTTCCTTTGTGATCTCGTGGACTGTTACACGTCTTGCTCTTGGAGTGATCTTTGTCGGTCGCCGTCTCTTGGGGAATTTCCTCCATTTGTAAACGATCAGTCTTGACTGTAGATCGGTGGAGTCCAAACTCTTTAGAGATAGTTTTGTGTCCTTTTCCAGCCTGATGTGCATCAACAACTCTTTCTCTGAGATCCTCAGAAATCTCCTTTGTTCATGCAGTGATCCACTTCCACAAACATGTGCTGTGACGCTCAGACTTTGATAGATTCCTGTTCTTCAAATAAAACAGAATGCTCACTCGCACCTGATTGTCATCCTATCGATTGAAAACACCCGACTCTAATTTCACCTTCAAATTAATTGCTAATCCTAGACGTTCACATACTTCTGCCACTCAGAGATATGTAACGTTGGATCATTTTCCTCAATAAATAAATGACCAAGTATAATATTTCTGTCTAATTTGCTTAATTGGGTTCTCTTTGTCTACTTTTAGGACTTAAAGTATTCATGCAGATTTCTAGAATATTCAAAAGGGTTCACAAACTTTCAAGCACCACCGTAATATTGATATCATGATTCATTACGTCACATTGCACCTTTATTGATATCATGATACATGATTTCACGATACACTTTTATTGTGACACATTTGTATTCATTAAAAAAATAAATAAATAAATTTCAATTATTTTAAATAAATGCATTTGTTTGATATTTTAAATAAACACAGAAAGGAGCTGATTTAATGCTACATTTTTGTACTTAATCAAAAAAAATACAGATTAAATATATATCAATTATAACATATAATTTTTTAAATATTTTGTTGTAATAGAAAATGTTATTTCAAATATAAAAAATATTAAAATACAGGTATTTTAAATATATATATATAAAAAAATAAATGGAACACTGCTATATTTCTGGGTAATCATTAGCCAGCCTACATTTCCTATATACATACTGTATACTGTTACCAACCTGAAGTTGATTATTTTTTAATAAGAGCATGTCCCGAAATGTGTTCTTGCTCACAGGAAGTTACGAACAAGTACTCTTTTTATTCATTAAAGAACTACACAGGTAGTTAAATTGAATGTTATGGAATGCCCATGAAACCATTTCATTCCTGTTATCACTTATGTTACAGCAGCTGTAAACAGTCATTCCCTCACCAGCCTCTCTTTCTGTTCTCTTTCTTGAAGTTTTTACGCCAAAAAAAAAATGCATCTTGTCATGTGACTGAGAAACCAGAAAGTGTAACCTGCTCTCGAAACCTCGAAACGCCGACACTGCCGTTTTTCATGAAACGGTAAATAAACGCGTACAGAAAGCTTTACCGCAGCTCAGTTTATACGCGTTTCACTGTTAACGTGTTCATGTAGAGCGTCCACCGTGTACGTCCCTGCACGTGAGCTGTTGCTATAGAAACCGTAACGTATCAGAACGAGCGCATTGATATAAACCTGCGATTCGAATTATAGCCAGAACTACAGTCAGAGCTGGTGTTGTAGAAAATTCATCCATATTTTCTGACCAATCAGAATTGAGAATTAGTATAGTTCCTAATAATTAGTGCTTGGGATCTTATAAAAAAAAATTAAAAAACATCGAAAGAAAAAAAGCAAGCAAATGGTAACTGGGCATGACTCAGCATAGCACGCAAATACTGGTTGACCTTTATTAAGTTCATCAAGAGAGCTTTCATTTTATCCACACGACTATGATTATTAACCGTATATAAGTTAGTAATTAATGCATGTTTATTTCCGAACATGATTTCTGGTATAACTCAAAAGCCTTGGACATGTAACGTTTCTGATCTAATTTTAGCTCTTCAGTTAAGAGCAGTGATCTTTAGCATTGCTAGCAACTGAGTAGTAGTGAAAAGGACACATCTCTCAGCATGGTGCATGATTCCTTTCAATAATGATTATATCTCTAGCAGAGGACTGTGGAGTCACTGTGTGCAAGCACGCCGCTCTTCTTTACCTCCTCGAGTGTTATGAGTCTGACCGGCAGTGTAGACGAGCACCTGGACAGTTGTGAGGAACATCTTGTCATGCAAAAATAACACGTCACGTGGCGTACGAATTGCCCGTGACCTTTTCATCTCTTGGTTATTAGGTCAGGGCTGTGATGTCATTTGTCATCATGATGAGAAGTCGGAACATGGAATTTCGTTATTTTTGACCTCAAATTGGGAACACAGACGACCCTATGTTGGTCTTTTGTTAGCAATAAGCTATCCAGCTAACTGATGAATGATGTACAGTGCCCTCCACTAATATTGGCAAGATTTTGATCGTTTGTTCAAAATATTCACAAAAATACTCTGCTCTCATGGATATCAAACAATTGCAAACACAACACAGGTTTATCACAAGAAAAATATCTTTGTTAAATATAGGCGTGCAACAATTATTGGCACTCTTTTAGTCAATACTTTGTGCTAGCTCCCTTTGCCAAGATAACAGCTCTGAGTCTTCTATAATGCCTGATGAGGTTGGAGAATACATGACAAGGGATCTGAGAGCGTTCCTCCATACAGAATCTCTCCAGATCCTTCACATTTCGAGGTCCACGCTGGTGGACTCTCCTCTTCAGTTCACGCCACAGGTTTTCTATGGGTTTCAGGTCAGGGGACTGGGATGGCCATGGCGGGACCTTGATTTTGTGGTCAGAAACCATTTTTGTGTGATTTTAATGTTTTGGATCATCGTCCTGCTGGAAGATCCAACCACGGCCCATTTTCAGCTTTCTGGCAGAGACAGTCAGGTTTCCTAACAAAATGTCCAGGTCCTCTGGCAGAAAAACAGCCCCAAAACATTAAAGAGCCACCACCATATTTAACCGTGGGCATGAGGTACTTTTCCATATGGCTACCTCTCTGTGTTCTCCAAAACCACCTCTGATGTTTATTAACAAAAACCTCTATTTTGGTTTCATCTGACCGTAGAACCCGATCCCATTTGAAGTTCCAGTAGTGTCTGGCAAACTGAAGACGCTCGAGTTTGTTTTTGGAAGAGAGTAGAGGCTTTTATCTTGAAACCCTTCCAAACAACTTGTGGTGATGTAGGTGACTTCAGATTGTAGTTTTGGAGACTTTCTGACCCCAAGACGCATCTAACTTCTGCAATTCTCCAGCTGTGATCCTTGGAGATTTTTTGGCCACTCGAACCGTCCTCTTCACGGTGCGTTGAGACGATATAGACACACGTCCAATTCCAGGTTGATTTTTTTAAAAAATTGAACAAAAGGTTAAACAATAAAGACAATTTTTCACAGCCTATTTGTCATATTTATCAAGGGTGCTAATATTAGTGGAAGGCACTGTATATTTACCTCCTCAAAACACAAAACAGCAAAGTGTTAAAGATTTAACAAGCATATATGTGTGTATGTTGATTGATCTAAAGCAAATACTTGTATATACAGTATAACTCATTTAAAGTAAAGGAGTGCTATTTTGTTTACTTGGTGAACTCACTGAATTCCGAGTAGGAATTCAGAGTTGAGGAAGGCGTTTTCTTTGGTTTTTCCTAGTCGGAGGTCAGAAGTTTGCATTGAACGCAATACCACAGTACTTGCCACAGAATGTCCGACCTAAACATTGTTGCAGACCATCATGGTAACATGGTAACAGAAATTGTTCTGGAACAGTTTGAGGAACATGACAAAGAGTTCAAGGTGTTGACTCGACCTCCAAATTCCCCAGATCTCAATCTGATCAAGCATCTGTGGGATGTACTGGACTAACAAGTCTGATCCATAGAGGCCCCACCTCACAACTTAACAGGACTTAAAGGATCTGCTGCTAAAGTCTTGGTGCCAGATACCACAGCACACCTTCAGAGGTCATGTGGAGTCCATGCCTCGATGAGTCAGAGCTGTTTTGGTGGCACAAGGGGGACCTACACAATATCAAGCAGGTGGGTTTAATGTTACGGCTGATCAGTGGGGTCCAGAACTCTCGGGTGAAAATGCTTCCGTTTTGCATTCTTTGATAATTTAATACATTTATTTCAGTACAGTGTATATCATCAGCAATAACTTGCGTGAAAAGTAGAACAATAGAAATATATGCATGAATTTTAGGATTTCTTAGTGCTTGGTTTGCCCGTATTTACTTTAGTGGCAGCGTGCACTCGAGCTGGCATGGACTCCGCAAGTTTTTGTTGAATCCTGATGTTATTACATCAAATCCATCAGCGTGCCGTCTGAACAGCATGCATGAGTGGAACGGATCAGACTCAAGGGAATATGACCTTTTGTATGTAAATAGTGACCTAGATTTATTTTTGTGACTTAAAAATAGTTAATACTGAATAGTCAGGATATTGACTATTGACCTTTATCGTTTTCAGTTATTCGAAGCGTTCTGGTTACTTCCAGTTACACATTAAAGAAAATAAGGTTTCAGGTTGATCTCAGATCTTTGGACTTCAGTGTCCCGTTTTAAATTCAGGTTAAGTCTTATTTGGATGAGGGCATCTTTATCAGATGAACTTATCTCCATGCGTTTATAAAATATTCTGCCCAACCCTGATATCATGTGTATCGTCAGTGTTGTTTGTTTAGGAAAGCAGTATGGTGTCTTAATGAGTGTGTTTCCATAGTACAGGGAGAAAAATGTGTGTGTGTGTGTGTGTGTGTGTGTCTGTGGTAAGACGGATAGATGTTCAGGAACTAGGTTATGAAAACCTGTATTTCTGTGAGTAAGGGAGAAGAGGTGTGTATGGTGTGGTGTGGTGTGGTGCGGTGTGTGTGTGTGTGTGTGATAGATAAGGACTAAAAGGGACTAAATGTCCTCATAATTATAGGTTAGTGTCCAAATTCAGGTTTCCTTCAAGTTGTCTATCAGTATGTTTATGATGGTCCTTGTTAAGATAGGAAAACTAGTGTGTGTGAATGTGTGTGTGTGTGTGTGTGTGTGTGTGTGTGTGTGGTTGTGTGGGTGTGTGTGTGTGTGTATGTATTGGGAGTCCCCACAAGGATATGAAAATCTGACTGTTTTGACCTGATAAAGCCAAAATATTTCCTTCCGGTTACTGAGATTAGGGTTAGATTTAGATTTTCATATTTTATATATGAATAATTATGTCAATGGAAGGTCCTCTCTCTCTCTCTCTCTCTCTCTCTCTCTCTCTCTCTCTCTCTCTCTCTGAGAGAGAAAGATCCTTAAACTGGAAGAAGAGGGGGATGTGAAGATGAAATTGGAGGTGACGTGGATTAATCGAGGGATATTTCAAGATAAAAATGAAGTACAGGTTTGGAAAGAGGAAAGAGAGAAGTGGGAGGGACTTCTGGAGAGTTAGGAGAGAGAGAGAGAGAGAGAGAGAGCGAGGGGGGGGGGGGGGGGGGCAGGCAGAGAGACAGACTAGAGCTCCTGAATCCATGAAGGTCACTCCGAAGGCTGTGAGACAGTTTTGCTCCACTTTCATCAGAGCAGGTACAGATCTGCAACTTTTTAAACAATTGATCTGCTTTATTGTTTGCGGTGTTTTTCACTGCTTCATGCTTTGATGAAATTGTAGATTTACTGAAATGTCAGGATGTTTGGGGATTGTGTTGTGGTGTGTTGTGGAGTGTGTGTGTGTGTGTGTGTGTGTGTGTGTGGATAATGCCAAAGCGGATTTACGGTCGAAAATATGTGTGTGTTTATGTGTAGGTCTATTTCTGGAAACTGTGTCCTAATTGTTAAGAACTAAAATCTGTGTGTGTGTGTGTGTGTGTGTGTGTGCGTGTGTGTGTGTGTGTGTGTGTAGGCATGTGTTTATATCTTAATGTGGAAAAAGTATCCCCACAAGGAATATCTTATTTTGACTTTTGACCTAGTGGGGACATTTGGCTGGTCCTTATAAAAAAAAAAAATAAAAAAAAAAAACCAAGCAAAAAAAAGAAAACCTACGTGATTCAAAATGTTTTCTTTTGGTTACTGAGATTATTGTTGGATTTAGATTTAGGTGTAGCGTAGCATTTATTAGCTGCATTCATAGCTGCATGCATTCATAGCTGCATGCATTCATTCAGTGGCAGGTCCTCACAAGTATGGGGCTGACAAGTGTGTGTGTGTGTCTGAATTTTTGTATCCAGTGCTCTATTTTAAACCCAAATTAATCTTTGAACATCTAAAGTGTGTGTGTGTGTGTGTGTGGGTGTGTGGGTGTGTGTGTGTTGCTGTGTCTTTGACCCTGCGTGAGCTCATAGTTCGTAGTTATGTTTGTGTAATGTTCTGGTTTAATGTGTTACACTGTGTGGGATTCTGAGAGTGCTGTTTTTTAAACAAAATATTACCAAGAAAGGTAGTAGTTAGTGATGCAGTCATGAATTGAGTCGAGCGGGAATAGAATTTCAGCACAGATTTGCCGTATATGTCTGCATGTTTGGTCTTTTATAAATGATGTGTGAGGAGATCTCTGGATCAGTGTTATTTTAGGTTACTTACAGTTAACAGTTTGTGTACAGGACCAAAGTAATGTATGGTTTTCTCTTATATCTTGGGTATATACTAAAGCTCACTAATCACGCACTGTACATTTCTTGAAAAGTGTTATTATGGTTGACATGATCAAATCTTTAAAGTGTAGAAATGATGTTATTTGTGCTGATCATTTACTTCCTTACACCAGCTTTAGTTCCCAGCCCTGTCATATGAAGGTTATGAACCGGGGGTGGTGTGGGGGGTGGGATTGGGGTGAAGGCATCTTAACTGACGGCCAGTGTAACACACACGGACGAAAGCACTTTCTGCCCTCTTCCACATACATGACCTCACGCGTGCCCATGATCGGCTGTGATTGACTGGGAGTGTGACTAAATTCACCCCAATTTTCCTCTTCGGCCTCCTGTGTCACAGTCAGGATTCCAACTGGCAGTTTCCTTATAATAGGGTGAAAACTTTTTTATTGCACCACTTGGGAGTCCAGCTTCTAGATGCCTTGGAAACCAGGAAAGTAAGACTGAAGTCTCTCTGGTCAGTGAAAAAAATGTAGGATCTGTTTATTATTAAGTAGCGGTCAGACTGGAATTTTGCCTTGCTGTTTTCTTATACATCTGGGGGGAAAAGTAGCCGTCTTGTCCACTGACACGGTAGAGTTTATTTGTAACATGTATTAAAAATCGTTTTTTTTTTTCTCCCTGTCTGCTGAGAATTTCATATTAGCAATGTTGGCACATTTGAATCGGAATGTTTAAAGGATGCAGGGTTGAAATACACTCACCAACACTTTATTAGGAAGACTGTACTAATACTGGTTAAGCGCCTCTATTTGCTCTCAAAACAGCTTCAGTTCTTCGTGGCATGGATTCCACAAGATGTTGGAAACATTCCTTTGAGAATCAGGTCCATGTTGACTTGATTGCATCACGCAATTCCTGCAGATTTTTCAGGTGCACGTTCATGCTGTGAATCTCCCGTTCTACCCCATCCCAAAGGTGTTGACTGGGAAGGCCAGTGAAGAACTCTGAACTCGTTGTCATGTTCATGAAACCAGTTTGAGACGGCTTTTGCTTTGTAACATGGTGCGTTATCATGCGGGAAGTAGGCATTAGAAGATGGTAAATTGCGGCCATGAAGGAATGCACATGATCAGCAAGGATACTCACATAGGCTGTGGAATTTAAGCGATGATTGATGGTATTAACAGGCTCAAAGTGTGAAAAGAAAACATTCCCCACACCATTACACCACCTCCACCAGCCTGGTGACACAAGGCAGACTGGGTGAATGGATTCATGCTGTTGGTGCCAAATTCTGACCCTACCATCTGTGTACCTCAGCAC